>NC_051181.1:145152284-145452284 GCF_013339695.2 Rhipicephalus sanguineus | reverse complement strand
ATGAGCTGGATTTTAATGCTTGCTGCTTATATAAAAAATCCACGCATATCCACGAAGTGCATGATAAAAAGTGGGGCGAAGCTCGGATTGTTCGGTAACTGTGAATCTCCCGTGACATTGCCCAATCTTCATCATGTAAATGAGTGACAACACGTGTGTAGAGTATATAAACTTTATTGGTCATAATACGTATGTCGTGTTGAGTTCTGGATTCCGTTTTCCTCTCATTATCACCATTTTATATGATCTGTGAAATGTAGAGCCAATGGTTCTTCGATCGGATCTAACCTGAAGTTGGCAAAGACAAGATCTATGCATGTCCCGCTGATGGTTGTTGGCCGTTTACAGTCATACGAAATGCATTGTAGCGCGTATTGAGACGTCATATACTGCACAAGCCAGTCGTTGTCAGTGATGTCAACGTTAAAGTCACCAACTAGCACAAAGGGGTCGTTCTTGTACTTTGTTTCATAATCACTCATTGCTAGATCGATGTACTTTTCTACGTTGCCTCAGGAGAGATTCGGAACCAGTTATACTGTCACGATGACGGTTCTTTTGGATAGTTTTATTGCAGCGTGTTCTCCGTTGTGGGAGGGCGTGCACTGCAGCGCCCTCTCGTGTATTTTTTTTTCACAGATGTTTTATTTATTTTTTATTCAGTTTCGATTTTTGTTCGGTTTTCGCTGCACCCTCTCGTGTGTTTTTTTTCCACAGATGCGTTTTTTTTTTTTCAATGCGCCCTCTCATGTATTTTTTTTTTTTTTCACAGCTATTTCTTTTTCCAATTTCGGCTTTGGTTTCGTGTACCGTGACGGACGTGGACGGCGGACAAAGCTAGGTCTTAAGGAGCTTCGCCCCTAAAAACTGTGCTTATAGCGACAGCTCTTCCCCACCTGCCATATTCTATATTGAAATTTCACTTCAATGCTGTGCATAAAGTGAAACACATGCACAGCACACAATGTATGAAGTGCATGCTGTTCAGTGCTGTGCTAACTAAGAAGCCTCTGCAAGTGTTGAATTTTACCTCATTTGTGCAGCGTATTTCTTAGTGTGTTTAGCGCAGACATTTTTTACAGCACTTGTATGTGTCATATCTCATGTCTGTCAAAAAAGTCTGCTGAATACTCTAACAAAGATCTCCATCTTAGGTGTCGTAAGAAACAGCTATATTTGTCTGTCAGCCTCGTTTTATTTGGCACCATGGGGCTTTACACAGCCGTCTCTTATTCTCTCCCGTTTCCTTGATTGGCATTTTCAGGTTCTCAATAGGAGACACAGAGATTCCATTCACGATCCAGTCATCTGGCAAACCCATCAACTATGCCATCGCACTAACCGAACTCGGCTCAGATGCTGTCCACCAATATGTTGGCCAGGAGCCGAGCGGCAGGATGTTCAATGAACTTGTCCTCGATTACAACAGTACGGCTCCTTTCCTCCAATTTAATATTTTTGAAAATTGTAATGGGCTGTTCAGCACTCTGCTATACCCATTCTCTAAAGCATGTAATTAGAGAAAATGTAGCTTCATTTGATAGTGGACTAAGAAAACTCCGCGCCTTCTATTTAATCAGGCTTTGCGGTGAAGATTACCTGCGGTATCTTGTACATACCACAGCTGGGAGGGACGCATGCAGCCTATCATTAACCCTTTTTCATATGCCACTTTAACACATATAGGCTTGTCTTAAATCTTTCTGCTAAGTAAGAAATTTTCAAACACTCTAGTAATCGGTAAAATGCTTCGACGTGATAAAACATGTCATATATAGCATCACAGTCTGGGGTAATTTGGTCCACCTAGTTACTGTCTAAAATTTCTCAAACAGCTTTAGGTGTTGAAGAGCTAATCGTGTAGGTGCCAGAATGTGATGTAAGCACCGACATGTCAATTAAATGTAGCCACATATGGACAACGATATCTCTGGCTGATGTCGTCGTCACTTTACCCTGCCACTGTTAGCAACACGCTTTTGAGCTTTCTTATTATTTTTTTCTTTCATTTTTTTTTCCCTTGAGTGTGTTGTTTGCCTTGTGATAAATAGGGCAGAGAGTAAGTGACCACTTGGTTGAAAAATACTTTGTCGCACTTTGTGCATGTATGTAAAGTAAAGAAAAAGACAAGATGGTGGTGGTTGACTCATCCTTGCATATTTCAGAAAAGCCTCACAATCCCATGGTGAATGCTGGTGCCATTGTCGTCGCTTCGCTGCTCCTCTATCTCATAGAGGTGAGGCTGGCCTTCCACATCGTAGCACAGATGAGACCAAATTTGTCTTCTAGCCTTTGGGCATTGTAACTCAAGGTTAGCTCTCAAAAATGTATCCTTTAATGGACTACGCAACTGCTAGTATTGAGCATGCGCAGTGAACATATACGACACAGTGTGTTGCGAGGCATTGCATTTTCTTAGTACATGCAGACATCCAGCATGTCCTGATGGGCAACATTACTGTTTGAATCATGATTCTGCAATCAGAGGACCCAGGTACAATTCCAATTGATTGTTTCCAACTCTTCAATTGTAACCATACCTTCCACTGTCATTGCAACAGTCAGGTACCCATATGAATGCCGCACACAGTGAAATTAGAATTTAAGATTGTTTAGATTTAGATGCGCATTAAACAGTGCAAGGTGGTCATCATACCACATTATGCATCATTGCCCCATAAGGCCTAGCCAAAAAGATATATGCACAAATGTTTCAACTATAAATGTTAATGAAAATAACTGGTGATGTTAGCTTCTCTCCATAAAGCCAATTATTAAGGAGAAGACAACAGCCTTGGTTTATGCATTTTAATTAGGGCCAAGCACACAGCATCATTATTAAGGCTTGTTGTTAACTTTTCTGCCAGTTCATTGCCTGTCAAGTATGCATGTTCCTTGGTGACATTTGTGACTGCAGTGGATGCTCAAAGCAGTTCATTAGCACTCTTTGCTTAAGTTGAGCTTGTATTGGCAGAGTTTGCTTGTCACATTTAAGAAAAAGAAAATCTCATGCATATTATCAGGACTGATCATTTTGTTTGGATTTCATTTGCAGCCTGAGATGAGGACATCCGAAAAATTTGACTGGGTAAGTATTAGCACTATTCAGTTTTGTAGTAGCTCCCCCACTGACACTTTGCATGTGGCTTTTTCAGATGCTCCAGTACTACAAAGCAGTATCTGGAGGAGAGTATCTCGGCTTCAACAACGCCATGTAAGGAATGGTATTTTTATGATCTGTAAAAGTTTTGTATGAGTAATTTATAGCACTAGTTGCAGTAATGGTTAAAGCAAGTTGTACAAGTTGTTTGACAGTGAAAAAAAATCGGAGAGGTATAGGGACAGCAGTAATACTGTATTTTTAATGCTTTAAAAATTTTAAGTCATTTCACACAACTGCACTTTGGAGTGTTTGTGGTTCAGTTAAGTGACCAGAGAAAGTTCTTGAGGTAGCATTGATTTATGCTGGAACGTGACCAGTGGTTAAAAGCAGCTATATATGAGTATGAGGGCAAGCAAGCTGCAGAGGTAGATTTCAAATAATGGAGGTTAGTACGTACCTTGCACAATGCATTGGTGATGCTTCTTGCAGCTAGCATGACCTCCTCCCTTCATCTTCTTTGTTATAAAAATCAAAGATTATTGTCGCAGTGTTTGAGCCCACTACCACTCCATATTACACTGCCATTTCTAGCGATAGTTCAGAAGAAAGACTAACGTCAGAGAGTTCAAATCAACTTTAAGGTCACAGCATGAAGGATGCCAGTAGACTGCATGGCAAGATCAAGTTGAAAACAGCTGGCTAAACCAACTGTTTTAGCCAAACAGTTGGCTAAAAAGTTGCCATCTGAAAGCAGACTGCTTATTAATCTTTTTATCCTGGTGATTGAGTTACACATTCTTGTAGCCAATGAGAGCCATGAGGTTGTTCTTTCTAGCACTTGAGAAAGTGCCACCTTTTGATTCTTTAACTTTGTGACTGTGGTTTAAGTAGGTATGGTGCATGCAATGGCTTAAAACACAGGGTATGTTGCTTCTCATTTTAAGATTTCTTTCGGAGAGAGAAGCAGCCGACAGAAACTATGCCATAGGATTCTACATGAAGGAAAACAAGTGCTTTCCAGAGAGGGTCAACCTCAAGGAAACCATGGACTTCTACTTTCAGGTATAAAAGAAAATTTTAAAGTGTAGTGCTAGGAGTACGAGTTTCTTAAAAACACTGAAAAGCTTGGATCCCTCTTGTTGCATGAGCAAAACTTGTTTGTGGTGGTCGCATTTCGATGGAGGCGAAATGGCAGAGGCCTATATACTGTGCGATGTCAGTGCACGTTAAAGAACACCAGATGGTCGAAATTTCCGGAGCCCTCCGCTATGGCGTTCCTCATAATCATATCGTGGTTTTGGGACGTTAAACCCCAGGTATTATTAACAAAATTTGTTTCCAAGTGTTTTGGTGTTTCAGCCTTGTCCCAAACAATGCACCTACAAATGTTTGCTGTTTACCTTTGCAATCTGTTTTGGGTGCACTTTTGGCTACATGGTGTGATGTATTTATATATGAAACAAACAGCAGCATAGACAATACAAAGCAATGTTCATGTATTGCTTTCCTGTGCTTAGGCTTTCAAGTTGTGATATTGGTTAAGCTCGTGAAACATGCAAGATGCTGCGTACTTCATCAACTGATGCATGCTTGGTATTCATGCTTATTTGCAGCTGTGCTCTCTCGAAGTTAATTGCCAGTCAGTGAGCGTTATGGCATCAACGTTGGCAAATGGTGGCATCTGCCCTGTCACGGGCCACCAGATTATGAATGGGGTGTCCTGCCGGGATGTCCTGTCACTTATGCATTCATGCGGAATGTACGATTATTCTGGCCAGTACGCCTTCAAGGTAGGTTGCCTTCGACTGAAACAAACTCTGGTTTCTCCATTAAATACTCGTAAATTGCAGGAATTTTTACATAGCCACCGAGAAAAAAAGTTCAATGGAATTTTATATGCATAAAAAAATGTTAATTTCGAGTCAATGATGGCAACAGAATTTTAATTAGGTGCTGATATTGTGCAGAATTAGGTTCTCATATTGGTTCCAAATTTAGAAAACTGGGAATGTTATATAAGTTGAGAACTCTGTAACATAAAAAATGGAGCAGTTGCCGCATAACCTCTTGTGGGGCGTGCAAATGACTATGAGTACAGCCAGTTTTCATTAGTACTGCATTTTGTGGTGACATATACAATAGTACCTGAAAACATAGCATCCATGTTTTCTAGTTCTGCACTCTTAATTTTGAATTTTGGACAGTTTTGGCGGCTGGGCTGCTAACCACTACGTACACTACACACAGATGGCAGCCGCTAGAGTCAGCACCAACGGTAATATGTTGCTGGTGTGATGTTTTGCTCTGGCCTTACGGGATAGCCTTGGAAACAGCTAGCCAGACTCCATCGGAAGCTACCAGTTTGAATGGTGACTTCCGTAGAAATGATTTTTAAAAGCGAGAGTTTGGTGCTTGATTGGCTAGTAAGAGTCTGAAGTTGAAGAAGCGCACATCGATTAGATTGTACTGAGCCACATAAATTACTCATTCGGTGTGAACTCTTAACTGTGCCACCCGACACGCAGGTAACTTGTGTTTGTGTGTTTGTATAGTTTCCTTTTTTAAAAAAATGAGTGGCTACCTTATCTTTTTCAAAGCAAGGAGACATCTAATAGATTTTACAGGAATTGTAATGAGCAAAAGTGCAAGAATTTTTAATATGTCTTCACACGCAGCAATCTGAACTGAGCGTCCTGTGTTGTTGAAATTATGCAGGTTGGCTTGCCAGCCAAGTCTGGCGTTTCAGGCTGTACAATGGTGGTGGTGCCCAACGTGATGGGAATCTGTCTCTGGTCGCCCCCTCTAGACGTTTACGGAAACTCTGTCCGAGGAGTGCAGTTCTGCGAGGTGAGCCTTTTCTGTTTTGGTGCGTCTTACAAAGGAGTAAATCTGAAGTTCCACGTAATTGCACTTACTTTGGAATTTTCTTAATTAGCTGGCAGTTTTAAAGGTCTGTCTATGAAGAATTCTAGGCTTGTGCGAATAGTAAATTTGAGGTCCAAAGTGAATTCGAAGCAAATAGTGATTTGGTCAAATAATTTCAAATAGAATTCAAATAGTATATATCACATATTATAAAGAAAAATGAGCATATTTGTCATGACCCAACTAACCTGCACAGTATCTTTTTTAAATTCAAAAAAGGCATGTGCAAATGTAATTCTTTTTGGGTCAAAGAAAGTAGAAGCAACTTCGAATAGTAGCAGGATTTGACTCTCGGTGCAATGCAAGTGATAACCTGTAAAATATGTTACGTTCTAAAATTTACTATACTTAGAGCATATGGGCCGGTATAACAAGCTCTTCACCTTAAAAAATGATGAATCGATGCGAAGGTAATATGTTTATTTAACCTTGAAGTGGGGCTTCGTGGCAGTGCAGATTTTTTCTGGAAAGGTGTATTCATGGTGCAGCACTCGCTCCACAGCAGTGAAACCACTTTTACAGGAGAGTTACATGTGGACTAATATACACCTATTCGTTCATTTCGGATACTTCGAAATTTCGGATAATTTAGATTAGTATCGAAGCGAATTTGAATACTGTAATATTCGTTCGAATATTCGAAGTGCTCGAATATTTTCACAAGCCTAGAGAATTCACCTACTAGTTTATAGAAGAGTGAAGAGATATCTTGGTTGCAAGTATGAAGCAGGTTAATATGGCTTCTAGCTTACAAACAAGCCTTGCCTTTATCACCTTACTCACTCCTCTTTGTGCCCAACCATCACACATCTTGAAGAGAAGCAAGCAAGCCTGTGCATGATGCCACTAGCAGTGCAATTGCTAGCCACTACAGAGACAGCTGGAACTCCATGTTACGACTTTCCTCTTAGCCTATTATCTTATAGCCTATGTTACACGTACTTCATTGGAAATCATGGGCTGTGTCCCCACCTGAGAATGTATAGTCCTTTCTTATAGTGTAGTGCCTCTTAGACATTCAGCTGTAGTTGATTCAGCATAGATTCAGCTGCAGATGTAGTTGTCCTGAACTGATGGGTCCTATTGCAGGAACTGACTCGGGTGTTCAGCTTCCATCACTATGACAACCTGCGTCACATGACGCAGAAGAAAGACCCGCGGCGGCAAAAGTATGAGACCAAGGGCCTCAAGGTTGTCAACCTGCTCTTCAGTGCTGCCAGCGGGGATGTCACTGCCATGCGTCGGCAAGTTCTATCAAATCACTCTCTCTGTTATGTGCTCACCTCAGAGGTTGAAAGCAGTTGATCGAAAGTAGCTGTGAGCTAATGGGTATGCTCACTGTAAATTTGTTGGTAAGTCATGTTAAACTTCAGAAAATCGGTTTCAGCAGATGTGTTGAAACTAGGGGTGTGCGAATATTCAAAATTTCGAATATTTTTCGAATAGTGTTTGCCATTTGATTCGATTCGCACTGGAATTTTACTATTCGAACTATTCGAATTTCCCAAAAACAAATACAGTCAACGTCCAATTAAAAGTGACCCCTTCAGATTTTTAATATGCTTCACCTCATTACACTCTCGTATTGCGGCAAAGCTGCCTTTCAAGCTCCGTTACGGTCGAACTTTGCGAAGAGACAACGTCCGATTGCAAGTGGTCCCTAGATTTTCAGTATGCTTCACCTCATCATATCCAGGTATTGTGGCAAAGCTGCCTTTCAAGCTCCGTTACGGTCGAACTTTGCCAAGAGACAGTCAACGTCCGATTGGAAGTGGTCCCTAGATTTTCAATATGCTTCACCTCATCACACCCCAGTATTGCGGAAAAGCTGCCTTTCAAGCCCTGCTACGGTCGCAAATGTACTCACTCAAGAAAACGCTGGTTCCAACATGGAGATGTAAGATGTGGCAAAGGCGGGGGCTCAATTAATGCTGTTTTAGACCTGAAATTTGAGCAGGAAGTCCGAAAAATTGGAAGCCAAAGCTTTTTAGCATCCAAAATTTCAGATGTTCTTATATATCGACGTCTACGAGGCAGATTTGGAACTCCAGACTTGAAGGGAGCACACCCTTGTCCGCCACATCAGTTGGACTTCCACAGAAGTTGAAAGAGGAGGAGAGGCTGAGGAAATGGCATCTTTGCCTACCACGTGTAAAGTGTTGTCAGCAACACTTTGGTTGCAGCAAATCATGTACATAAATACAATTCGGCTCTACATTGCCTCATTAATGATAAGACAACTATGAAACACCACCCTGCCAGCGCTTCATCAACCTAGCAAAAAGAAACACTTTCATGTTGCTATCTCATAAGAACATACTTGGGGATTCTCTGCAACTTTTTTCTGTAAGTTCACTTCGAAGAATTCGAAAAATGTTTGAGAAATATTCGAAAATTATTCGACAATTATTTGATTCGATTCGAACTCAATCTTTATTATTCGAATTGGCTTCGCACCCAAAATTTTGCTATTCGCACAGCTCTAGTTGAAACTTTATCAGTGAATGCAGGGATAGCCTGTAGATAAAACTTTATTTGCATTAACTTGTTCGTAAGCAAAATAGTCTGCAAGAAAAGCACTGTATTTGCTTGTTTCGCATTAAGAAAGTGTTGCAGAATTAAGCAAATTTCTTGGTTCAGCAAATTCTGAGTTCCTTGGTTTTTCTTTTGTCAAGCAGGTACGTATAATCCAGGCCAAGCCTTTTCTCTAAGCCGTGATCAGACAAGCCAGCATTTCGCGTGTTGGGAACCATTGGCTGTTTTCATGCTGTTACATTTTATTCATGCAGTGGTTGCTTGTTGTAGCCTTATTTCTTGCTTTTCTTCGCAGTGCAATTGGACACCTGGCACATGTGAATAGAGTGTTATGTACCTTTACTTGTGCCTTTCAAAATAGCCCTTTCAGGATAGATTTGTTGGTGTCATATATAACAGCCAATAGATTTTCTCCTGTGGCAGTTCTGCTCCTTTTCAGGAATGTACTTTTGTGAGCCCATGGATTAAGAGAGAGAGGAAACATCTGTTGCAAAGCTTTATCTGCATCGCCATTATGTATACACAAAACAAATGATAATCACGAAGATACCAGTGGTGAAATGTGCGGTGTTGCTCATTGAATGTAGAGAGTGTGGGAAACAATGTGAGGCCCTGAGGCCAGATTACTGGCCGAGCGTCTAATGGGGCAAGAGTGGAGTCATGCTTCGTGTTGCGTGAAGCATGCTTTGTTGTCTGTGCAGCCATTACCTGTCGGGAATGGATATGGGGCTGAGCGACTACGATGGCCGCACAGCCCTTCACCTGGCCGCTGCTGAGGGCCACCTGGAGTGCGTCGAGTTTTTACTCAAAATCTGCGGTGTGGACGCCAATGTCAGGGACAGGTATGATTGCCAGTGAAACATTACCTGCACGGCTATCCCGCTATATTTTCGTATTTCACCTTTAGGTAAATCACTGTGCGGCAACCTCTGAGCAAGCTGAAACTGCCGTGTTCTCTTTACATGTGGTAGCTAGCAATCACGAGACGTGGCTTTACGTTTACAATGTGCTAGTTTATACAAACTAATTACTTGTGCTTATTTGGGATGAAGAAAGTGGGTACATTACAACGCATAAATGTATTCCTAGTTCAGACTGCAGATACTCTTTTCATATTGTGTGCATCTAAACGACTGATTTATGGCATTGTAACATTGTCATACAATGTTACAATGTTACCGATACACTTCTCCCATCAGTTGCACTTGTTTCTTGCTTCTCAAAATGCTCTGCAATCACCGAACAAATTTGGGAAGAGTTATTTTTGTTTTCCCTTATGTAGGAGGTTAGTACTAAAAGAGAGTGGTAGTTTGCTCCTGGATTTTGCAATACAAATAAACAGGCTTCAAGACCTAATGTTTGACGTGCGTTTCTAATTAAATGTCTCTTCAATAAAGTGCCTCAGGTGTAACTGGCATGCATGGAAGTAACAGTAATGGTCAAATTTGCTGTGCTACCAATAGAACCGGCATGTCTTATGCAACTTAGCTCATGGTGAACTAAAACAAAATGTACCATAAGAATGCACCTGGTCGACAATATCAAAATGGCAGTACAAATTTAATGATAGGTAATTGTGCTATCAACAATAACACCCTTTTTTTTCCATAGTTTCAACTTAATCTTCAAACTACTGTCACATTATGTTCAGTTTTCAAAACAGCATTATGAATACAGCACAATATGATCAGTTTGCTGGGCTTGGTCACCCTACATCTATGCTATGTAAGAATGCCAACTATACACTTCATGTCATGTACTTGTATAGGCTTTCTGCACATTCACTTCAGCAAAATGGTGCAAGGTGCAACCTTCTTTCAGATAACATCACACTTGAGAAGCACAGCTCAGAACCATTAACCTTTAAAAAAGATACGTTTTTTCTGTCTCTGTAAGCCCTTGCTTATTTGCCGCATAGTACAGCTGACTCGTATTGGTGCAGACCCACAGGAGGTGCAAGATCTTGTTGGAATCTTCGGGAGACTTAATAATCTGAACTTAGTATCACCTTTTATCCGAGTCATATGTAGCATAAACAGCCTCGAGTCATATCTATATATATAAACAGCTTATATATAAACAGGTTCGAGTCTGTTATCCGAGTCAAATGCAGCTTGAGAATTGAAGTAGAGGCTGCTTAAGGGGGGACATGGCTTGTGGAGACCAAAAAATCGTCAAAGAAAAAAGTGTTTTTTAAATTATATTATTGACATCTACAGCTATTATTTCGCATGTAAAGCCTAAGAGAAGTCTTATAAGATCAGTATTTCATCTGCAGTTTAGATCTGTGCAACGAGTACGAGCTGAACGTTAAATGTTTTTGGGTCATTTATTTTGATCTAGAACAGCTACAGCTGTAATTACTTTTTTAACATAAAGCCCAAGCTGTGTATCACAAAGTGCTGAGAGCAGAATTCTAATTTTCTGCTCATAGATTTTTAAAAATTGATTTTGTTTTTTCTTTACGGTAGTCATGGTACAAACATTGAATTTCGATCATCTGTAGAATGACTAGTTATGATCTGATCTGAAAACTGTTTGCAGCGTTGCACTTATTGCATATAGTAGTATCTAGCTATCTGATAATATTCACTTTCTGTTGAATGGCTTTTCTCCTATTGTCTCCGGAAACAATAGAGAGGCAGCTTTGTGTATCTCGTAAACCAGTTTGCTTACAAGAAAAATTGTTGTATATTTGAAATCAGCATGAAAAACCAAACAAGTATATTTAATTTCATCAGGTTTGGACATAAGATACAGAAAATACCTCCACACACCATGTCCCCCCTTAAGACTAGCGGGCTAGTTGTCTCATGATAGCTTATGGCAGCACTCATAAAAAACAAGCGAGTTGAAGTTCAGCGCTTACATCTTCGTCTATCTTTATGCATCCGTTTCATCCTTGTTTTTGATGCGTGCTGCCCTAAGCCAAAGTGGAGGACTGTGAAATTTGTTTCCTTTTGCATGTGTGTAAATGTGTACACGTGTGTCTGTGCATAGTGTTTGGATATATTTATGCACATTTTCTGAATGCTTCCATCTCTCCCTGCTTGGCTGCTCTTGTAGGTGGGGCCACACCCCTCTGGACGACGCGCGGCAGTTTGGCCACGCAGCCGTGGCTGACTATCTCGCCAAGTGGGAGGCACCTTCTTTGTCCGTATCAGCGACACCTGTCCCCAACCATCAGCCGCAGCAGGTGCCGTCGCCGCAGGATAGCACCGACACCACTGACGTCCCGCCATCGGCTCCCAAGGCTGCCGCAGCCGATGGCACCAGCCGTCCCGTAAATATTCCAATCCTGCGCAAATGAACCACGGAAACGTTCCATTCCACGTTGTTCAATGAGGAGATATTGCTCCAATGTTCCAGGACTGCTGCCAATCGCGTGTGTCCTGACAGAGCTACTCTTTTCCCTTCCTCATTTCGTCGTGGTGCGAGACTTGACTATCTGCGCAGACGTAATTAGGCATTACTTTAGGCACAATCACCAATTCCTGTGATACACTGTAGACCTTATCGGAGATTGCACAATTTAATATGCACCCTTTCTTTCCCGGTGTGCGCGTCTTTAGAACGCGCTTGCTTTGTGTCCATTTGCTGTCGAATCCCTTGGTGTTCTTTTGATGAATTGCGTGAGAATTTAGTGACCAAATCTTCAATCAAGCCCTCTTTTATATTTTGTACTTCTTGCACTGGTGAGCACACTCTCGCACATATTCATTTGTCTATTTATTTATTTCAGTTCACATTACATATTCTGAAGTGTGAGCCACGTTACAGTGCTTCTCTCTACTGCAATCCCTCATCAATATACGCAGTGCATTGACAGCAGGACTGGTGTGCACTTCATGCATGCTGCTACAAGTATGCTTTTCTGAAGGCCCCTTGGCTTGCCTCTTAGCTAGTAGCGTCGATTTCCTCCTGTGCTAAGTGCTGGGGATGTTTTATACTGGCAGGTGTCTTGTGAGATGTTGTATTTATGGGATTATTCAGGGTTGTGGCATCGTTGAGTGAGAGTTTGTGGCTGCCAAGCGACATAAGAAAAAGTCCATTCATGCTGAGCATTTTGACAATGCTCTGAACGTGCAGGGCTTGCAAGTGATCACATGAGTGATATTTCACAAGCCGCAGACTTAGTGCTAGCTTCGCCAATTTTTTTGTTTTGTTGCTGTTTTTTTTTAACTTGTTGCCACAACATTATACTCCACCATTACCTAGAACTCCATCTTGTCTTGCTTTTGACGCATGGATAGAGCTTAATTTTATTTCGAGACGGCCTCTGCACTTTTGTTGGCTGATGAACAAATTTTATGTGACCCTTGACTGGCTAAGAGCCAGTTATTTGGTGCGATCTAATTTACCAGCTGCTGCTGTTAAAGATGTTTATGCTGTGTAGTTATGATAGCTTACCAGGGCTTTTATCTTAATTTATATTTTACACTAACATCTTTTTCTTCCTTTGTTTACATGTGCATATGTGACAAAATTCTCATTGTTGCTATTCTCAACGAAAACCCCATTCACTTCTTGGGAGAGACTTTTGAAATGTATTTTCGTTTAAGGCATTGAAATTTTTCTGCACCCATATGTGCATCCAAAGAAGCAGAAAGAAAGATAGTTCAGGTAGAACGAAATGTTATGCGACCGTCTCTCTTTTATATTCTAGTCACACGGTCACTAAAAGTGAGCTGGTTTTTTCCCTTGTTTCCCTTCACTAGGACATTGCTGCTTTTAAGGGCAAAAGGTGAATGGCACGTCCAGCCCGCATCGGCAGGGATCTTAGTGGTGTAAGTTTTGAGGCTGTGCATCCTCTCTCAGAAATTACTTCTTACTAACTTCGTAGGATGCCTGCCCAGTCACAGCTGTAACTTTTCCCACTGGGAAGACTAGTGCAAACATCGACTTTCTCGGCAACTTTCCCCGCTCCGCTATTCTGCTTCTGATGCCTGCAACGACTGTCTCGATTAAAGTCGTCGCATGTGCCTACTGGCTGAAATGGTGAAAACGGTTGGGCCAATTAACACGATTAACTTTTGACATGGCTGTTAAGTGTTAGCTGTTGCATCAGTAATGCACTTCGACACAGATCTTGAAGACTTAGTTCTCGAAGCTGATGCTAAGAATGGTGTATGTGAAATTGACATTACTTCATTACTGTCAGGGTTCGACTTTGAAGCCTGGGCATGTGCTTGAAAGTAATTAATTGCGGCGGAAGTTAGTGAGATTTTGTTTATGACTTAACGAGGCTCTGCGATTTGTCTTGTGAGTGGTGTCTCTAATCTAGTAAGCCAGCTGATGTAGCGGAATTGTAGTATCTACCAGAGAAGGTATTTAATAGATCTGTTTTAATTGGTTAAGACAGTACAGAGCTACCAGGCTGGCTGTAACATCACCGTGCTAAGTACCACCTTTGCAAAAGCTGCATAGATGGCACTCTTGTTAGAGACGGAACAAGAAGCATTCTGCAACCGAAACGCCCGATTAACACCCAGCTGAAAAATGGCTGCCACTTTCAAGCTGAAAAGGAACGGTTTCAGAACCTGTTTTTATAGCTTTGTCTCTGGAGCAACTGCAATAGCAAATATGCAATCTACGCCTACATTTGTGGCATGTTGCTTGGCCTTGGAGGCCATGGCACACAGTAATGCACATATCTTTTGGCTCTGTAGTTACGGACTTAAAGATGCAAGAAACCATAGAAAAATAATGCTCTATTTGCTGCAGTTAACTATAGGCCACCTGTGTAATGGCTCCATCAATAGCACTTTTTGATATTTTGGCCAGTCGTGCACTACACGAAAGCAGCCTCTGCAGGGATCAAAATCAGAGTAGCGGAGCTCATGACAGGCCATTGCACGCTTTTGCCCTTCCTAACCTCAACCTGCAGGTATGCGATGGGGCAGATGCAGAACACACATACATTGTGTGTACTGTATGTGTTCTTAATTCACACTACTATCCTTCTGCTGTGTTTAATGCATGAGCTATTCAGTGTTGCTTACACAGTGATCAAAATTTTGTGTACATGTGAAAGTCAGCAATGAAAATGCCACATGATGTTTTGTTTATCTTTTCTGTGGCATAGGTGCCATTGAAACATCTAGTTACCGTGAAAGGGATGAAAATCTCAGGTCCAATACATATAGTTCTGTGATCTTATGCATGTTGATAGTGTAGACAACAGCTTAGTGAACCTAGTGTGCATTGTTAATGCAAAGTGCTACGTTTATGAAAATTGTTGTCATGGTGGCTGTGTACTTCTGGATTTCCTCAATTTTGGCAAGAATTTTTTAAAAAATGTTTGACATCCTAATTTTGAGCACCTTTGATATAATTAATTATTGAGGTGATTAAATCTAACAGCTTTACTGGATCTCCCAGGATATAACGATACAATGAGCCACTTTATGGGCTATGAATTTCATCCCATTGTGTGCAATGTTTAGCAGGCATTGTTCTTGTCACAATCTGCATTTAATAAGCAAAAGCAAGAGTGTAAAACAGCACTATGGGAGTATACTATCATAAGCTTTGGAATATTAAATGTGTAATAGTTGTAGACTGGAGATCATGCCACAATTGGAAATAACTCACAAGAGACTAGGCATGGCTTCGAGCTTAGCTCGACAGTTTCAAGGCATTTTCTGATGGCATTTCAGTGAGGCCAGTTAATTGCTTGTAATATAAGAAAGGTTACGTGACATTTGAAAATAGGTACAAACTTAACCTGGCATTTTTCACAGACTTTCTTGTGTGTAGAGTGCAGCATAAGTAAATTTTGTGAAACACATAACATCAGGAAATGACATCATTGGTGCCATTGTGCAGGCAAGAAATTCTGGAGGAAGATTTAAGTTTTTTCTTTTCTTGCTGGCAAACCACCTTTTTTTTTTCACCGTATGCAATGGAACCTCTGATTTACAAAAGGGCCACTGATCATTTTCACAGTACTGAGCTACGTTATCACTGATTACTTCAGTTCCAATGTTACTTGCCTGTTTTGGTTCACTCACCTGTGCCACGTATATGCTACACGTTGCATCGGTAAGTGAAGTTCGGTACACATATAATGACTCTAATGACAAGTTGTTGAACAAGGGATGCCACTGGAGTCAATGTTTCAACCAAATGTTGTCTTTGGCAGACAAGTTTACAAAGGCAGCAGGAGTTTGGCTCCAGCTACATTTCTTTTTAACAACTTCTCCTCACATCAAGCATCCATCTTTTCTTTGCCAGAACTTCCGTCTTGCACGCTACGGGTAGTTTTCCAGTTAAATTGCAGGATCATTCACACTAAAGTTGTACCAGTGCCCCAAGGGCACTTGTGGTCACGATCAGGTCCGGTCTCAATTGGATTTCTTGATCGCAATCAACAATGGTTGCTGCTAGTACTTGGTCCAAGCTAATCCAGATCAAGCTTGGCACATGCTGGCCAAATTGCAGTCTGGCTCCCAGAACATGATTGGGCCTGATTGCAATTAAAAGTGACCGTGTAGCAGCACCTGATTCGGATAGAGCCTAATCCGAACTGGCCACCCCGATTGCAATCAAAAATGCCCGTATGACAACGGTATTATGTACATAAGTGGCGCTCACAGTGGATTTTGCTTAATACTATTTTGGTGCAGTGCTTTGCCCACACCATTCCAAGTAAGTCAGAAATGAACACTGTCTGCACTGAGACCAGAAAAAAAAAAAGCTAATATACTCGGATAAATCAACATGGTGCCATCTGAAACCCTGCCACAGTGAGACAGGAATGTAGTGAGATTTTTATTCTTTGGAAGACCGACAGCGTCACCTTCCCTTCATTGATGAATTCTATGTTATTAGTTCGGAATTTGTGGCAAATATGTACTAGTAGCACCTATTTTCTGCATAAAGCAAGAGAGCAAGCACTGCATCTACTGCAATTTTAAACAAAAGGCACCACGGAGTGCGAATTTGTGGGAAAATTAAATGAAAAGTGGCAGTGGTTCTGCCAGGGTGCAAATTTATTCAAGTTTTCATTATAAAAGCAACATTCTGTATTAAGTGCTTATGGAAGAACTTCTGTTTATTTTCCGCTGTAAGCAAAAGAGCACTACTAATTGGCTTTGCAGCATGGTGGCCGCATTGTTGCCTCAGCTGAAAGAAACTTGAGAAGTGTGTTTACTCGCGCAAGGTGGGATTGAGTTCAGTCTTTAATTTTTGTCACATTTCACTGCAACAGATATCCACCTACTGTTCGGTCCAAGAGCCAAAGTGCTTTGATGCCACGACGTTGCCTGCTAAATCCACAACGTGCTTCACAAAAGGCACCACTCTGGAATGAACTCACACAACCCAGCTAGTCTATAATCCAACTTGGTGTTTCCCATTTATGTATATCCCTTTTGATACCTTTCACGCAAACCAGTATAATGCCACTAAGCTACACACAATATTCTGGGATACAATTTGTTCTCGCAGATTCGTGTAGACGTACTTATGCTGATAACACCGTTGTGTTGGCTAGAAAAAGAAAAAGAAACAATGCATGCTCTAGTGCACTGTGTTATTGCGCCATTTCTTCACATTTATGTTTTTATTTGCAATGCCTTCTTATTGCTTGGACTGTGTAGGCGACGTTAACATGTTGCTTTCATTCTTCTCTATTTTCTACTAGTCTCGTGCCAATGCCCTTTTGGCATTATATATTTTAATACGTTAGCATTACATTATGTACATAAAAATTTTTCCTTGTTGCCACTTGTTTTTAGGTTGTGTTTATCAAACAATTATGTGACTTTTGTACCTGTGAACGTTCCCCTTACAGACGTAGAGTGATGTTTTGTACAATTAAATTGCAGTATGTTGAGTTTCCCAAAAAGATTACTAGAGGCAATTCTGGCAGTATGGAAATCAGTGTGCGAAAGAAAGATGGGTATTGTACAGATTTGCCTAAACTTTATCCATCTGGATTAAAACAGCCTTATGAATTTTTAACTTGATCAACAAAGTATTTTTACAAAATGGTACACTTCAAACCAACCAATTATATGTTATGTGTGCAGAGTTTTATTGTCCCACTGTGTTTATAAAACTATGATTGCTTAGAAATCGAGGAAAGTAAAGTGTAATAAATAATGCTGCCAGGAAATCCGAAGTCACAAGCATGAGCATCAGCCAAATGTATCTATTAAACATCACTCCCATGATAGCTAAATGATTATGGCACCAGTTCTCCCTCTCGTAAACTTTGTAGGAAACTGTACGCTTGAAGAGATTCTATACTTGCACTAGAATTTTGCAGTCATTTGGTTTTAATTTTGTTCAATGTTTGATCTGATTTTTACATTTACTGTACCGTATAATTTAACTTATTGATTCATAAACAACAAGCACAACAATGAATACCGTAGAAATGATGTACGACACCTTGTCATATTCTTTGATCAGCAATTTGAGCAAGGTGAGAAGCACAGCATCCAGTTTGTCCGTCTCGTTCTGATAGTCTGCACTTAGCATTTCTTTGACTGACTGGTGGTGCAAGCATGCTTTTTGATAAGCTTTTATATGGTGAAGGAAAGTGTTGCGAATGGTGTGTGAAGAGTGTAATGCCTTGTGTAGGATGTGCAGCTTGACTAAATACCTATGTGCTGAGCTGCTTTGTTGACAGTATTGTAACATGCTCAAATATAGGTTGACTCTCCTTTATTGTTTATTTTTTTAACAAAAATTTCTAAATTAGGCATTTTAATTGTCGTTATAGCTAAAGGAGCTATAGGTAGAACATTGCTATATGCGCCACTCTAACAGACAGGAAACGTGCTCTTTTAAACAATTTCTGAGAGAATATGTTCATTTTAAAGGCATTGCACTCTAGTGTGTTTTGCTTTTGAAGAAAAGGTGTTGTGTGACCCCTTTATTTTTGGTGTATAAAATACACTCCAATTGGGGTACAAGTGCTCCTGAAATGGTGTTTTGTTTCAAACTAATGTATGAAGTGTGAAGAGTCAGGAAGCTGTTTGCAAACGTGTCATAGAACCTCCTCGTTAGATAAATTAACAGCAATCCCTTCAGTTTATGTGCATCAGAATTAATGAGTAATATGATAAGGCAAGTTATGTATCATGTGATGGCGTCTTCATCTGTTATAATTTCATTTCTTTGTCGTTCAGCACAACTAGAGTCGGCCCTTATTTGCCCAACCTGTATTTGACATGTTGGAAGGAAAGCCTTTTGCTAGTTGCAATAATGTGGGGCCATATTTTGGAGCAATTGCTTTTGGTGACAATTTAACTTTTACCTGCATGATTCGCATAGCGGCCATGGTGGTGAGCGCAAGGTCACGATTCCGCAGATGCATTATGGTGGAGGTGGAATGTGGAAACTCAAGCATGCTTAGATTTAAGTACATTTTAAACTTAAAATGAACCATGGTGTTCTTTGCTATAGCCCAGGCATTGCATTGAGTAGTTCTGCGTCAATAAATTAATGCGCAAATTTCAACTTCCATGTGGTGAAAGTGCCCCACTCTTGTGGCCCACCCCAATAACAAGCTTTGTATGGTATGAAGGTATGTGGCAGAACACTTACAATCTCCCAATTTCTTACGTTAACGCTTGCTGTTGCAACCTGTTGGTCACAAAGTGGTGTCCCCATAAGTTTTCTTTCCAAAATACAGCCCCATTATCTGTTGCATAAGCGCGATTATAATCATGGTGTCGTGATATAGTGTGACAAGTCTTTCAGAGTGATGGAACACTGGTGCCTGCTGTTTTGTGCATAAAAATTCTAAGGACTTTTTCATCAGCTGTGCAGATGTTGCTTTGCTATAAATGTGATGTCTATAGAATGTGTTGTGAAGGATGGAAAACGCAGTGTTTTCATTATGTGATTGTTGCACTTGTGTCTCGCAGCTGTTTCCCAGCTAGCATTGCAAAGCATCTGATTATGAAACACCCAAGGTCAGTCTTTGAAGATGACTGTCTGCCTGTTATTAAAATGAGCATGGTCATACAAAACATATCACAGTGTTTTTTGGAGATACTTTTTCCATTGGCAGTGCAACTGCTATTCACAACACCACTTCAGTTTTAACAAACACTTCTAGAATAGAACATACTTTTTCACTGGTTCTAACATGATTTACCAATGAAAATCCTGGTCAATTTTATATACGTCTCAACAGCATTTTGCCAAGCGGAATGCTTTTTGTAGGTGTGGTCAGTAACACGTGCTTATCTTGGAGCCTTGCGGAGAGCAGTTAGTGATAGCAGATCCTAAGCCGCCGTTTCTGCCACTCAAAGCGTTTGGGCCAGAAGGGACACTTTGTGCAGATAAGATTCGTTTGAGGGTTGCCCTAGTCCGATAATAGGCTGCTTACACACAGAACTGCGCAGCATAGTGTTGTCAAACACTTAGCATCCATTTTTTCCACACTCACGTGTGCGCGGCAAACATGCAAATTAACAACATCCAAGTCATTTCAAGCTGAATTTATTTCACGAAAACTATTACCACGGCAAATGAACACTTCTCAATAACTACAGTAAAATGTCAAAGAAATTACAGCAAAGGATGCTCATGAGAAAACTCCTCATCGTTAAACCAACTATGTACCGAGCCTGCTTGTTAAAATGTGACACATATTCATCACCAATACTGTCACCGGTCGCAGTGGAAAAATGAATTGCAACAGAATGCTAAAGCAATGACAAATGACTAAAATGTTAATGCCTTTCGTACAGCACATTTGGAACAAGTCCCAGGTGTCACTGATGACTTACTCGAGAATAGGAGTGAAGCCGTAGTCAAACACGAGCACGGCAGCGAGCAACATCGATGCCAACCACCTACGGCCTTTTTGACGCAGATGTAACTGTGATCCAACCTACAAGGGCAACACTCAAAGGCTTATACTGTGTCGTCTTGCGTATGGATGCCCTAAGCCGGTGGTGAAGACATATCTTCACTTGGTGACCTGGTGCATCGCGTGTGCCAAGTAGTCTACGTTGTTTGAAGAAATGCCTGCCACTGAGATTCGGCCGTCTTTGGTGAGGTAGACGCTGAACTCCTTAATGAGCCGAGCTACCTGCTCTTGCGTCATGCCGGTGAAACAGAACATGCCGATCTGGTCGGTGATGTGCTGCCAGTTCTTCGTGGACCCTTCTCGCTTCAGACCGTCTCGCAGTCGCGTCCTCATGCTGATGATGCGATCCGCCATGCCCTTAACGTCCTTGAGCCACTGCTGCCGCAGCTCGGGGTCGGTCAAAATCAGGTGCGCGATTCGGGCGCCGTGGATGGGCGGGTTGGAGTAGGTGGGTCGAACGATGATCTTGATCTGGGACATCACACGGTCCGCTTCTTCCTTTGAGCCGCAAACCATCGTGAATGCGCCCACACGCTCGCCGTACAGGCCCATGTTTTTGGCGAAAGACTGGGAGACAGCAAAGCCGTGGCCGTCTTCGGCGAAAAGCCGCACGGCCGCCGCGTCACGGTCGATGTCTCCGGTGGCGAATCCCTGGTACGCCATGTCCAGGAACGGAAACAGGCGACGGCTCTTGATCACTTTCGATATCTCCTTCCACTGCTCCGGTTTCGGATCCACGCCGGTCGGGTTATGTGCGCACGCGTGAAGAAGGATGACCGATTCCTCGGGTATCTTGGCGATATCTTGCAGCGCGCCGCTGAAATCGAAGCCGCACGTCTTGGGGTCGTAGTAGCGGTACTGCTTAACCGCGAGCCCGGCGCGCTTAAAAAGTGGTATGTGATTGCCCCACGTCGGTGTGGGCATGTAAATCTCGCGGTTGCCCTTGAAGAACTGGCCCAAGAAGAAAGCGCCGATTGTGAGCGAGCCCGTTCCGGATATGCCCTGAACCGTCGTGTTTCGCTTGCTCTTTACGACATCGCTGTCTTCGCCGAAAGCCAGCTGCGCCGAGGCATTGCAGAATTCCGACATACCTCCGATGGGCAGGTACTCCTTGTCCAAGTTCTTCGACATAATTATCTCCTCGGCTTTGCGCACGCTAGGCAGGACGTACGGCTTTCCGGCGTCGTCGCGGTATGCCCCGACACCCAGGTTCATCTTCTTCGGGTTTGTGTCTTTCTTGAAGGCTTCCGTAACACCCAGGATCGGGTCGGGAGGGCCCATTTCGACATGTGACCACCACGAGCAAGCGCGTGCGCATGTTACTCCGTAAGCGCTCTTCGGCAGTGAACCAAACAACGAGTTCTTCAGAGCGTTGGCCATTTCAGCGCGCGCTCCGGTGCGGTTAACTGTCAAACACGGGAGAGGTCAAAAGGACGGATTTTCACGAGCGCCGGCCCGGGAGCAGAAATAACGCTGCCGGTGAGGTTTTCGCACTCGCTGATGTTGCCAGCAGGTCTGAAAAGAAGCTCAAGAAACGTCCACGCCGGCGCAGCGCTAATGGCGCTAACATCTGTCGTTTTCTTCGCTAGAGGGCGACACTAAAGAACAGGTTACTGGCTGCATCTACCGGGTCATTTACCTCAACTGTGATAGTTCTTTTAGACCCTTTTACTCTTAACCTTTATTTTATAGACGAGGGTGGCGAAATCGCCTTGTTGGTCAGTCATCGTAGAAATCGTAGAAATGTTATCTGGATAGCGCATTTTTTTTTAATTTAGCGCCTGTCTCGATCCCCTCGTTTCTTCTGTCAATGTTTTGTTGCGCTATCCGGATAACATTACTTTGTTCTAAACCCCACGATCACAATGAACGTAAAAGCAGCAGCTTGTTGCTTTTCTCAATCGGCCATCGCGGTTCCTCCAAACGGCCGGTGATGCGCCTGCGGTTGTGATCGTGAGGCAAGGGAGAAGTTCAAAATTGGCTGCCAGAAAGGCCGTGTTTGGGAAATTATAACATGCGGCTAACTATCACGTACGGCTAAGGCCCAGGCCCCAGTGTGAAGCGGGACCTTGATTGGCAGTCACCCTCGGCTTCACGGAATTCGCGTTTTAACGAAGGCGGTCGATAACACAAGACTGTCAGCACTAAAGTTGCATGCAGCATGTTTAGTGCACATGTGCAGTTAAAAAAGCTGATAATGTATTCGTACAAGGCGTCCGTTTGCTTTATGCCCCTTGTAGTAAGTGCTTTGTTACAATGAATACAACCAGCAACTTTTCCACTTATCTTGCATTAAATCGAAGTTACTGCACTACAGTGGAAAGGGTTGAATGAAAGGAGATTAAGACTTCCATTTGCTAAGGGAGCGCAGTCTAAGGGACCCTCAAGCCCACATCAGCTGATTGTATGTATGCGAGAGAGGGAATGAAAACTCTGAACCAAATTATATTTTAAACATCAACCGTTCCATGAAAATGCTAGTCGGCGAACCTTGCCACACTTATGTCGGGGCACTGAAAATACATATAAGCAATGCTCACCTGTTCGTCTGCTGAATGTTTACCTTTGAGTATATAGCTGATTACCAGGCAATGGGGGTAAGGGGGTGACTTCTTGCATATTCTGTATTTGCCCATGAGCACTTAAAAAGTGCACTTGTACATTATACAGTGGAAGCTTTCTGTGTAATACATAGGCATTACAGCATTTTTATACTGCATATTTATGCACCCAGAATCTACTAGCATAGTCATTCCCTTAAAACTATGTGATGTTGCCTAGTGGGAATAAACCAAGCTGAAAGGTGCACAGATTTATTGCAACTGTCGCATGCATAGTTGGCAAGTCCACAATAACATGCACTTTATTTAACGTGTACAAAGAGATTTGATGATGTCTTATATGTATAATGTACAGCAGTCATGTTGTAGAGCAGTAAACTTCAAGCTGAGCATGACAAGGGATGACAGTGCAAAAAAGCAAAAAAAAAGGGTCTCTTTGATGACGCAAATGGCTGTGATTGGCATTCTGTAATTTTGTTTTTAGGCTGTGCAAATTTTTTAAAATATCACTCACTGCAATTAGCATAATTCCACTACAGCCATGTTACTACACTCAATTAAGGACTGACCTTTGTTCCGAAAACATTACACAAAAACTACTAATAATCACGTCCAAATAAAACCATTTTGTAATCATGATCAAAGGCACCAAATGCCCATGGTTCAGTCTGTGACATGACAATGTCCAGTCTATGACATGGTTAAAATGGTGGTGCTGCCTTTGACCTTGACCAATAAAACCTTCATCAATTATCCTAAATACAGTGGCTCACCGTTTGCTTAGAAATGCCCATATGCTACCTTCGAAAAAGATTTTTTGTTCAGCATTGGGGTGTGAATGTAGAGGCCAACACACATTCGTGGACAACGTATAATTAGACAAGTACAGCAGTCCGAATAAAGTAATGGAATTACATTACAGGTCAAATGTGATAACAAAAAAGTTGTATAGCCTAAAAAATCCCAGCACATTGACTGCACCAATATTATGTGTGGGCGCTTTTGACCAGCAATGCACACAATCTACCGTGAGCAGTGTAACGGTTGTTCTGACAGGACCACCCAAGTAGCGTACATCCACCCACACTATCTTTCACAACTGCTTCCCCGCAGCATGGCAATGCCAATCACAAGAAGAGACGGACCTCGAAGCAGCACAGTGGCGCTCCACCTGCAGGCAGTAGCTGTCTCGAGTGTCCGTACCACAGCTTTGCTGCTGGCGTCGATCATTTCTTGTATCTGCCGACCGAAATGCACAGCAGCGCACGAACATGTAGAGGCACTTGGCGCAGCCAGCGCACATTTACCACACGCTGGCCCAGTGCCTTTTCAACTGTTAAATCCGTGAGCAGAACTGTTCTTCCCACCACAATGGAATTGCAGCCAGTGGTTCCACGCAACAATCTCCACTTTCACATGAGTAACGAGGGCACTGGCTTCTTTCCGGGCCATGCTTCTTTGGCGTACTTCTTCTTCTTGGGTTCCGGCGGTAGGTTGGCATCCACTACAGCTGGGTGCACCGTTACCACCGGTGCAGCAGGGTTCTCGAGGGGAGCACCGGCCGGCTCGATCTCGGGCGCAGGATTTGGCAGGTGAAGCCCGAGCTTGGCCGAGAGCATTGGCGAGAAGATGGTACTTAGGTGAGAGACGTGCGTGGATTCGGGCTTTGAGAAGGGGTGCATGTGGCTCGACTTGTCCGAGTCAGGCAACAGGGTGCTCAGTGGGTCTCCAGTGTCCATCTTTGCCTTCTGCATGCAATGGGAACAGCGAGCGTGATCACGTGCTCAACTGGCACAGTGTAAGCAAGACTGCTAGGCAAATCATTCGCAAGATTCATTTGCCGAAATGGACATCTGACACGCAGCATGCGGGACTCTACCTTTTTTGGGATGACTGCAGTGTGGACCAAGTTGCGAAACCTTCCTATGGATGGGTCCACATCCTCTGCAACAACAAGAACAGCAGCCATGTCAGGTACAGTACTGCAAGTGACCCACTAGACACGTGGCATCAGCTGATCGGATCAACCTTATAACAGTGTGAAGCAGTGTTCGTGAAATCATGTCAGCTGCATCAGGCAATCAGTGAAGTCCTACCAATTTGTGTCTGTCCCCACTGAATTTCAGAGAGCTTTAGTAAACAGCTAGAATATCTCAAGGCAACAGGGTATCCGCTACATCTGTTAATTTTTGTCGCAGAGTCACTTTTAAAAAAGCTAAAGAACATCCAGGACAGGCAATCAGCATGAGATTGCAATAGAGGTCAAAAGTTTACTGTGATACCATATATACATGGGATTGCGCATAATTTGATAAAGACACAGAAACATGCCAATGTGAGAGTGCTATTCTCTGCATCAAAAAAGCTATCGTCTATGTGTGTGAAAGTGAACAACACAGCAAATAAGCAGCAGTACTATGCAAAAAACCATAAACCCAGCTTCGTAGAATGCGTGGAACATGTTGTGTATTCGATCACGCTGTCCTGCGGAAAAAGATATGTAGGTCAAACAGGAAGGTGATGTGAGGTTGAAGGAACACGAGTATAACGTACAAAAAGCTATTAGTGGCCACCTTGGTATCCATTGCAGGGACTGTGGCTGCACACCTAAGTCTCGCCAGACAAATGTCATTGCCAGACACAAAGAAAAAACAACTAGAGAAATAATGAAGCAGCTGAAATGGTATGCCTCAAAGATGAATGTGTTAGTATGGCATCTCTAACCCTCTCTAAAAAAGAAATTGACTTTTTATCATGCAGATGATTCACGTGTTTGTGATACAGAGTGGTGATGCGGTGATGTTGACGTCAGAGTGATGATAGTGCATTAATGGTAGTCACGTGTGGTTCAACTGTCATAGTATAACCTGTAGTCGTCTGTCTTCCTTTGTGTTTGTCTAAAATTCCATGCTGTTCTCCCTTCTTTGCACAGTGAACAAACTTGCCCAAGCCTTAGCCCTAGTAATTTGTGTTTCCAGAGTGGTTCTGAGCTTACCCGGATTAATAACGTCCTCCTCCTCGTTGAACTTGACGCTGAGGTTTTTCTGCTTCCTGTTTGGAGGTTTCAGCTCTTCATCAGGGATACCGAGCATCGTTATTCTCCGGTTGTGGGCAGTGTTGTACTCGGTCAGATTCTGCAACGACGGAGCATGCAGCTCGTACTGGAACTCCCTCACATCTGCCCATCACGTTGCATCCCCAAATGGCACTAAAGGTGAACGTTAAGTTGAGGATTGTTAAGATTACAACTGTGAAATACTAGGCTTGTGCGAATATTTGAGCAGTTCGAATATTCAAACGAATATCACAGTATTTGAATTCGCTTTGAAACAAATTTAAATTATTCTAAATTTCAAAGTATTCGAAATGAACGAATAGACATAGGTATAAACAGTATGTAACCCCCTGTAAAGGTGGTTTCACTGCAGTGGAGGGGTGTTAAAAGCTCGTTATAATGGCTTATATGCTCTAAGTATAGTAAATTAACATATTTACATATAACATACATATAACATATTTACAAATTAACATATAACATATTTTACAGGTTATCACGCATTCTACCAAAAGTCAAATCCTTCTACTATTCAAAGTTGCTTTCACTTCCCTTTGAACCAAAAATAAAAGAATGACATTTACATATGCCTTGTTTCAATTCTAAAAAATATTGTGCAGGTTAGTTGGGTCATGACAAATATGCTCATTTTTCTTTATAATATGTAATATACACTATTCAAATTCGATTCGAAATTATTAGGCCATATCACTATTCGCTTTGAATTTGCTTCGAACCAAAAATTTACTATTCACACAAGCACAACATTTTCATTGGTGGGAATGACACATAATAGGCCAACTGCAACTAACCTTCACTTTGGCTAGCTTCATTATGAGCAAGTAGTATATACCATTGAAGCAATCTTGGCAAATCTACAGCGCAGGTAACAATAGATTTCTTCGAACAGCATTTAAGTGAGTGAAATGTGCACCTGGTGGTTCTTGCTAGGACATATATCCAGGCATGCCGCCTCTTGAGATGTTTCAGCGCTCTCCATATTAACGATCGGAGGCCATACAGAGGAGCCGTAAATTCAAGGTCACACCTGTGTCACATACGATTTCTGTTGATTGGTGATGGCATTGTCTTTTCTTCTTCTTTGGTTTCAGTAGTAAGAACAGCTATATCTGCAAGCTTTCCTTGTTGCTTCTGCTTGTACATAGTATTTCAAACGTAAAAAATTTTGCATGGATGCTTCTCTGTATCTACACTATCTGAAACTAGGTTTTTTGTGAGGCCTAAAATTTCGTTTGGGCTAACCTAAGTGGGTATAATGTTAGGATTATTTTCATTTGATCTTATTTGCTAGCCAGCTGATCCCAATCATAAGACAAGCAGAGTGACACCCAGACCACTGACAAAGTGTGACAAGCAAGAGCAATGGAATAAAATCGTGGCACGGGTTTCATAAGTTAACCCCTCGAATGAAATTCTTGCTGTGAGTGTACAATTCTTAAAAGGGCCCTGCAACACTTTTCGAAGTAATCGTCCAATGGCTTCATTGAAGGAGCTTATTGCCTCACGAATCGACTGCCACAAAAATGTTTAGAATCCGTCAAGTACGAGTGGAGTTAGAGGGATTTGCCACACGCTTTCTCTCCTTTCGTACCAGCGAGTACGCTGAAAGCTACACAGGGAGCGGGCTGAGAAGGGGACAAGAAGAGGCGTCCCTTCGTCAGCATGTGTCATGACCCCCTTGAGCACTTTATTTTCATTTTTCCTCGGAACGCGCGGCTTACTTTCAGTGTGACTGAGAGAGCGCACATGGGCATGCAGCGGCCATGGCAACTATGCAGCTCATGATGTTCAAGCTAGCCAATGGCCGTGGACTTTGGTTATATGGCGCAGTAATTTGGGTATATGGCATCATTGGTAGAGAGAAGAGGGAGCGATTTCTAGCTGACTTTGAGACTTAATTGTAGTAAATTCCAGGACACGTGCTGTGCTATAATGTTTGGCTCACGTGTTCTCAGGAGCCTCGACTACCGATCGGCAGCGTTTTCTGACCATGTTGAAAAAGTGTTGAAGGGCCCCTTTAAGCTTCGTTGTAGCGCGGCAAGGGACATGGACACCAGAAACATACGACGACACAAAGCACTCTTACCTTTCTTTCTGGTGTCCCTGTCCCTTGCTGCACTATAACAAAGCTTAAGAAATGATCCACTAACAACACGCCCACGTATCTACCCTTAGTGAGGGCACAAGCCTGCTCGTCTCTCACATCAAGCTCGGTCTCAGTCTCGGGGAGGCCGAGAAGGCCACCTTCCACTTCCTCCGTCACGGTCGAATCGTCACCTTGCCGCGCGGCCAGCTTCTGGGGCCGTTCACGCAGGATGTAGAGGCGAGTGGATGCACCAAAGTGGAACTTGCTGTCCACAGGCAGCTGGGTGGGCTTGTGCTGCTCCAGCCGAATGGTGCCGATGAATGTTCCATGTGCTGAAACATACAGGCAGACATGTTTAGTGCACAGTGCCGCATTCCGAGATGGCTTTTGCCAAGACTGCAGTCAGGACTTGCACAAGAACAGCAACTCCGGTCAACAAAATGATGAAAGTTTCGGAGAGTTCATTGAATCAGAAACACTTTTAAAACTTTTATGCTACTTTGAACTGATTAACGAGAGGAAATGTACGCTGTTTCGGAATTCAGGTAGGACACCAAAACGGTACATACGGATTGAACGTGAACAACCAGCTAAAACACAATGTACACAGAAATAAAAAGCAATGGGGCGGTGCCGGCCTGCTTCGTCCTTTTGTCCGTCATGTTTCAGCTCACAAAAAAAAAAAAAAAGTCAAAGAACGAAAGAAAAGCACACAACAGTGCATGTCGCGTGCACTTCTTTCGTCCATCTTTTTTGTGAGCGCTGCACAGTCCTAAGTATGAACCAATTGCCTTTATTTTGACTTTTCCCCAGTAAATATGGAGACATGTACTTACTGCTTCCCAGGTCAACCAGGAATGCCCTCTGCAGGTGCTTGTGATAGACGAGCGCAGCATGGACACGAGAACACGACTGATGGTCGATGACAAAGTCGTTCAGATCGGGGTTTCGTCCGAACAAGTAGCACTTTTTCTCATCTATCATGAGTTTCTGAAAACGCAAAATACGGAGGGCATTAACATTTCTACAGGACAGCAAGAGACTCCGCCCCTGTTACTTCGGTGTCCAACAGCGGCACGGTAAAAATCACTCTACTAGCATCGTGGTCGGTGCTCAGCGAAGGTGGAATATACAATAGGGAGACAGCGCACAAACCAGGACGCATATAATACGAAGTTTTCGAATAGGGTCTGCATCGCTTTGGCCACTCCCCTATTCTATTGTTCACTCTAGTCTTGACCAAGAGCCGTCGCTTCAGTGGGTGCCGTCATGTTTGTTTGACGCAAAGCTTTTCGGGCAGGCATTGGGGCTCCCGCTAAACTCGAGAAATAGCGTCCCCAACGCAAAACCCAAACGCTGTTCGGGTCTCGCGCATGCGCAGTGGCCTCGACGCTATTTTTTTGGGGCCCCTATTCGAAAACTCCCTAATATCACAGCCACTAATTCTGTGCTGTCTGCAACCACACACAAATCGTGCACGCTCGAAATGCTATTGTACGAAACGAAACCACAATCCTCTGCGCAGCGCAACGTGGGCTAGTTGCATTGAAACTTCACCGCAAGTCACACATATATATCGTATTTGTGATGTGAGGCGCACGGCACTCAAACCGGTAATGCGGGCTATAGTTGGTTGCTGGAGCTCGCAATCACTATCAGAGCCAATTAAAAACACACATACACAAGAGAAGACAGGAAAAGCGCTGGAGATTAACCAATTTTACTCCAAGATTAACACAAACGTGTGGTACAAGTGCGCACGCGCAAGCAGTATACAAGCGAGGGTATCTTTTTGCTCAGTTCACATGTCACCACTTTTCGTGTGCAAGATCAACACCCTAATAATCCAACTCTTTTTGGGACAGAGCAACAAAAGAAACATTGACACAATCGTCTTTGCTAACGCTGATAGCCCAAACTTCTAAAATTTGCCGCACGACACATTCGAAAACGCGCGCACATCCAACCAAATATGCCGCTTTTGGCGCCGGTAGTGGGTTCTCACCTGTATAAGCTTCTCGCCTTTCAGAACATCGAGATGCAATCCGACAGGAGGCTTTCCAGCCCTGAAAACGGCAGGCAGTTTATACTAAGATACTTACAACGATAACCACGCATAGCAAAGACGAAAATAGAAGCCCCGAAAGACAAGATGTTGACGCCGTGCCACTACCCCGACACTTGGCCACATGCCATAAAACATCCAATCGATTTTACAGAATGGGACCGCTTATACCGTTACGAAAGCTTGTTAAGCTTAATGCTAAGCGCGATTATTTCTGGGGCTCTAAATGGCCGCCAAGGAAGTTTATACGGCAAAAAGTGTGTCCTTACCAAGACGGCACATCGTAGTGATTCGCCATCTTACATTTTGATCACCGTTGCCGACAGCTGTTTTTGAAGTCGGGCCAGGTCACGCCTTCTTAAATTTACTCAATCACGCACATAGGTAGCTCAAAAATATTTTAGTTCATTGTAAATATAAACAACAAAAGCTTCATTTGCAATTTTATAGTTGTATTTACATATTTGCATAATAAATTTGACTGTTGAATACCAAATATGCGCTAGTTAAGGCTTCAAAAATTACGTTAATTTATTGTGCGCAAAGTTTTTTGCAACTGCGTTTCTGCGAGTCGCATGTTTTACAATTTAAAGAAATTTAAGGCAACGTTACTTTCAGTGACGTCAGTATGACGTATCGTAGCATGCGCATTGGGGGTGTGTTATGCGCGCGCTAGGACAACAAACAAAACAAATAAAACATACTGAAACGGTGTGGTGCATCTGCTGTTTTCGTATATATTTGTGTGTAGCCGCGAGGATATCGAAATAGCCTAACAGTGCTGGTATACGGAAATATGAAGAGACGGAATGCCGAGTGCGGGAAAATCAGACGACCCGGCAAGCGAGCAAAAATAACTGAAGGCATTTACGGCAGGTAAGATCCCCAAAAACCATTGCTTAACTATAGGCCTAATGGCGCTCAATACGGCGCGTCTTTCCACGGTTACGCGAAGCTTTGACGACGATACAATACACGCACCGGGCACTGTGCGAGTCGTGCCGCAGCGTCCAGGGAAGATTGCAAAAGCCGAGATAGCCGCAAGCCTTGGAGCGGGGCTGCCGAGCGGCTGCGGCGTGTGTCTGAAGCCGCCGATTGCGTGCAAGAGTCTGCTAGGCTCCCGAGCGGTCGCGGCGCTAAACGTCACCGATGCAGACCGTAAAATGCGTTTCCCACAACAAACGTCGTACCGCGATCGAGCTTTTCGCACGCGCGACATTGAGGTGGCACGGAAAGGCGCGTCTCCTGCGTGATATGATTGTTACCGGGGCACGCCGCGAGCGCGAGAAAAAAAAAAAAAAAAAAGGTCCCCCCTTCGTCCCGATCAGTTGTTCACCGAACATACTTTCTTCCATTTCACCCGCGCGTTTAACGGTTGTCGCTAACCTCTCTGGCGCGGCGGGGATCGGTTTAGTGCCTGTGTGCGGCGTCAAAAGTTGTCTAAACGCGGATGTAAACAGAAGAACGTGCTCTGACCGACCCCCGTACGGAGGAACGTGGTCCGTGCGTCGGCGGAACATCTGCCGCTTACGCAGGTCCTTTCTTTATCAACGTTCGTGCTCGAAGCCGAATATTCTTGCAGATGCTCACTTAAGGAGCTCTATTGTGACACGAGCGCTTCACTTTCGGAGCTCCTTAGTTGCGCGGTCGCTTCCGCCGCGCTGGCTGATAGCCCGCCGGGGTGCCCTGATAAGCACGGAAAGGTATCCGCTTTCAAAACAGCTGCGCGGCACGCTACGAAAACCGGAACACTAACGGATAAGCATAAGTCATTGCCTCTTTGACAAGTAGATCAATAGGGTCTTAGCGTTCGTAATGGGAGATGCCTCACAATGCGACAGGAAAACGGGGATTTTGAGCTCCAAGCTAAGCATAGGTTGGGTTCACCAAACGTGCGTTTCGGTGCGCATTACGGCTCGTCCATTATAACTACTCTATCATGCGACAGCTGTTTTCGACTCCGGGAAGTGTCGTGTGACTCGGGCATTGCGTGCAGTTTATTCGCTAGCTTCGCGGCAGTAAAAACAGCCGGTTGCCTATTTTGGCAATCGATGACATCGACACCCCTGTAAACACCACCATCAAACGACCTATATGTTGCTGTTGGCAGGCTTTGAATAAAGATTTCAAATATCGAAGCTGCGTTTAGTGCAAACAACTTGCCCGTCAGTGTATTCTAGTGAGGCTGCAGTTTGCACGTGTACGGTTACTTGTGCAGCATGCCACAATGGCATAGCTCGGGCGCATACGTGGGGAAAATGCATAAAATTTGCTGAAATGTATTATTTTGATGTCGTAAGTCATCTACTGCACTTCGTTGATGAGCTGGGTGACTCAATTGGTAGTCTTCACGCCATCATTCATTACTTGATGTTACCCCACAGGAAAAAAGAAAGATCATTGTTTGTTAATGTAGCACATGTCTCATTTATCAACAGTGCGTTTTCCTTGCGCCACTTTCAGTGAACGCCAGCGTTGCTGAAGAATAGATGTGACTCTACTGATATATCGTCTTTTGTGTAATGTAACACCTTGTGATAGAAATTCTGAATCGTTGAGCTGTAGTAGTGCTGTAATTGTTTATGTTTTTATCTTTAATATTCTGTTGTGCTCATATGATCAGGTATTTACTGTCTTATGTCAACAAGTCGGTTTACAGAAGCTGAAAAAGAAACTACCCTTCAGCGTACAACGCCCATTAAAATTATAGGCTAGTCATTAATCAGTGTTGTGTGTAATTGTACAAGGATATAAAATGATTTCTAGGTCATTTCATTTTCCTTTAGTGTTTTGTTTTTGTCTCTAATGTAATTTTATTACCTTCAGAGGTTGAGTAAGGATGTCATATGTCTACTGCTACAATTGCTGTTATTTGTTTATTTGTTGTGCCACATTGTGTCTTCTACCATGCATATTGTATGCGTGTCAGCTAATCAATGATGATGATGAGCCATCAGGTGACCATTTCACAACAGTCCTGAATGAGCATCTTGTCTTGTATCTTTAAAACAGAATATTCATTTCAGAGAATTTGTCACTATTATAAGCATTAAACATTTACTTTGCATATGATCATTTCATACGTCATTTTAGTGTTGACTGAGTTTGTTAGAAACATTCATGGCCACTGCTATTACAGCAGTAACAACGTTCACCATAACCAATCATAGTGATTGACTTTTGCTTCTTATTCGCACACATGTTGAAAGTAGGCACACATGGTGAAAGTAGCTCAAGAATGAATATACCAGTCCGGGACACCTTGAAATCGTACATCATATCAAGATGAAATGATTGATTTTTTGTTTCATCTTTTTCAAGATGAAATGACTGTTTTTTGAACACCAAGTGACTGCCATCAAACACCAAAAATAAGTGTATGATAACTTTACAAACAAGGAGAGTTGAATATTGTACTTTAGACTGCAGACATCAAATCGAGTAGTCGGTATTAGCAAACGTGTATACTACATAGTTGAATACATTTTCAGCTGTCATAGGTCGTTAGTGTAAGCAAATACCCACTGACCATAATTTTTTGCAGGGTTTGCCACTTAAGTCCATACTTACTGTGGTATTCGCTCTTGTCATTCACTCGCATCTACCCGCACTCACCACCATTCATACTCATGTTGACTCATGATTGCTAGTACCATCTCACTCATACTTGCGCCTTTGAAATACATGAGTGAGTGTGCCGATATCAGTGTTCACCTGTGTCAACTGTGCATAATGGCATAATGAAATTAAAATGAAGTGGAAATGGAACAGCATTATTTCAGGCTGTAATGTGGACGTAATGCATAAGATGCTGCTTCAGCATAATCATATGTTCTCAAATTTTGCTGATATGGCATTCAGAAGAGGCTACCACTCGGCAGATTGTTATGAATAACTACAGCTGTCTTTTCTCATTGCACTAAATTCAGACATGCTTTGCTGCAGCACATTTAATGAAATTATATAAATCTAATTCTACGTAGTACTAGGACTAAGTATTGTGACTTTGCAACTAAAAAAGCATCTGCTGCTTTTACTGTGCAATAACCATGGACAACATGCATGTCTTATTTTAGTCACAATACTGCACACACCTGCTAACTTGCTCGCAAACTGGCTTTCTATACATTGTTCTACTCATTGAGACGGAGCGCACTCAAAACAGTATGCAGCAATTAAACAACTTGCTCGCTTCTTCTGTCCCACTTACATAACTGCTGCAGGGAAAAGCACTTGTTGCCTGACTAAGACAAGTCTCCTTGTCAAACTGTTGGCTCCAGTATTTTCTCGCCTACTGCTGATTACTTGAATACTTTGTCTTCTTGTTCTCGTGACCCCTTTGTTTCTTTATCATGCTTCCTTGTGCCATGTTTTCAGTAAACCATGGTTCTTACTGTGCAGTCTAATTACAGGAACTCACCAACATTGTGTTTATAAGCACGTGAATATAGGTTTATGCTAAAAGCCAGAAAAGGTGTCATATTTAAGAGTTATTGAGCAGCATTGGATTTGGTTATCATCTGGCACTACTTCATGCAATTCGGTTTCAAGTATTGCTGTTTGTACATCCGTGCATGAAAAGTTAGGGCCAGCTGCTTAAGACTTCTGTAGGCATTGTGAAAAGATCGTGCCCAAATACCCATATAGAAAGTAAACTAGTCACCCTGCTTATTGCTCTGCAAATGTTATTGCAGTTTTAGGTCGGTGAAAATAGTGCCACGACTATGACCGCAATACATCCTTGGGACCCGAAGTGTAGGTTATTACAATTTTCCCGTGTGGGGGAAGGACTGGAGGAAGCCGTACTTTGAGTTAAGCACACAAAATAAATTTGTCACTGTTGTCAAAATTTGGAACTTTACTTATGCAGGGTTCATTTAAGCATAGGGCATTAAGGGGGGGGTGGTGTACAGCCGTATAGTTATGGCAGTGATGGAAGTGCTGCTCCAATTGCTCCAAACTGCTTCCAAAAGAGAAATGCTGCTCCAAACAGTACCTTTTGTTAGTAACTGCTCCGAAATGACGCTGGGAAACTGAAAACAATGAACCTTAACCGTGTGATCATCCAGCGAGCCTAACCAAAAACAAGCTGTGTACTATCATACTAGTATGCCGCTTGTATACTAGCTGCATACTAGCATTGTCAATATATATCTCATTTAGCTATATATTTGTACCTGACAAGCAGACTATTTTTGTGAAATGTATGGTTCAATATTATACTGATTAATAACTGCTGCCATTACGAATGTGATGTGTGACTTACATTTATCACTTTATCAGCGTTGGCCTCATTTATGCCACAAAAACTGGCATTTTAAGTGTATAGCTAGCTAATTTAGTTGCTTTTTTAAAATTTTCAGTGCAGGCTATTTTGGTGAAGTATGAACATAACAGATTCCTTTGATCTCGTATCGTTTATAAACTGCTTCTTTGGTGACGGTTATATGCTATTGTGGTTACTTTTATAATTTGGTGTTCAGCTTTATCATTTTTATATAATTTCTACCACAAGTACTGGTATTTTAAATATATAGCTCATCTTACTTAGTGTTCAATGACCATCCATCTGCTTAATTATGTTTCTTGTAATTAGCAGTGGTTATTGTATGTGCATTATGTTTAATAATAAGTAATATATTTACTAAATGCTTAAATCATGCTTTAAACTCTAAGGTCGAACTGGAATATTTTGCCATCTGCTGCAAAAACACCAATTGCTGCTCCAAAGTAGCATTTCTTTCTGCTCCAAAAAGACACGGCTGCTCCTGAAAGCAAAATGCCGCTTCCACCACTGCTATGGGGTGGTTTTGGGACTGACTGAAGACTCCCCTCCCAATTTCTACCTTGTATATGAGTGTACATAGGTGCACACATTGCAAACACATGCACAAACACAGCACAGAGGGAGTTCCCCCTCCCCCCCCCCCCATAAAAAAGAAAGAAATGTCTGGCTATGTCCTTGGAGGGGGGAGGGGTGCCTGTTGTGGACTTCTGGACAAAGGTCTTTGTTCACTATTAAATAATTAAAAACTGATAATATTGCCTGTTTAGGTGTGAAAAAGCTTGACAGGTTGAATCTGAATGAAGGATACTTACATTTTTTTTTTATCACTTATAATCCTTATTCCTTTGCTCACGTATGTAAATGACGAAGGTGACCACGTGTGCGCAAGAGCAGTCGGGTTAACATAGCGAAAATTATCTGTTGCTTCTGAATGGAGAAAACGTTTCTTAATTGTGAAAATTGGAAAGTACTTTTGCCCCTGACATTTACGAGCATGTTCCCTCCGCCCGTGTTTTTGCAGCACATTTGTGTACATCAAGTTCCTCCTTCTGTGGGCACTGCTGCTGCTGGCCGATTTCATCCTGGAGCTGCGCTTTGAGTTCCTCTGGCCCTTCTGGCTGCTCCTGCGAAGCGTATATGATTCGTTCAAGTACCAGGGACTGGTAAGTGCTGCTCCCCTGTGGCAGTTCCTGAAACATGCTGTTACATAGTTCACACAAACACATCTTTGGTTTTTGGGGAGGGGTGGAAGAGGTAGAAGTATGGGTAGCAACGGTGAATAATATTCTGTCGGCCATGAAGGGACACTGAATAGAAAACGATTTTTCACGTATTAGTAAACTACAATTTCACCATACCAAAAACACTACTCTTACCGCGAGATGTTTCGTAAGCGAGAAAGTTCACGAAGAGACAATGCGGGTGGACGCCACCTTCAAATTCTTGCACCACACACCGTGACGTTGTAGATTTTGATGGCGTCTACTAGGTCATACGCAGTTCCTAATCGGTAAAAATTAAGCACATTGTCCTCTGAGGGGGCCATAGACTCAAGATACCAGGTTTCAGGAAATTTCATTGAGCCAGTGTCGTCAAAATACAAAAAAAAATACACTTTGAAATCCGTGATGTCATGCGCGAGATTGCGTCACAAAATTTAAAAATGATACTTTGACCTCCATTTTCTCTTCTGTTAATCAACCTATGATGCTAAAATTAATGACATTAGAGTGCTCTAAGTACAATTTATCAGTCTAAGCCGATTCATTGTTTCATTTTAGTGTACCTTTAAATATTTCGTTATGGATAACTTGCCATTCAAATTTATATGTTAACTAACTACAGCAACCCGCTGATGTTAACTTGTAGGACTTCATGGTATAATCTGCCCTTTTGGCAAATTCTCTGAATGGTTTATGAGCCACCATTACTAAGGAGAAGATTATGGGAGTTAAGAACTTGTACTTTTTTTTAGAGGTATTTTAATGAGGTACTTGTTATGCTGACTGAAATGGTAGTGAAACCGAATGGTGGCTGGCAGCTCCTTTCACTGAAATGTGTATGTGACACCAACATTAATATAGCGGTTTAGACTTTGAAGACAGTTCTTTCTAGAGTGCAAGAAAAAAAAGAAATTGGGCTGTTGCCTGAGTGTAGATGACATTTTTTGTGTACCTGATATTGCTAACATATTGACATTTCAGTAGAGAAAGCTAGTCTTTCTTTTTTTTTATTTCTTTTTTTGTGTCGTCTCACAAGCGTAACATCATAAACATTTCCCAAGCTTTTCATCAAATTTTGTGTATGACAAACTTGCCTCTTATGCTCTAACTGCTCTAACATGTCCCTCTGAAATTCACATCACCAGGGAGTACATTTATGCTTTGCGTCATTTTTATGTATAGTGGGTCAGTGTAAAGACGACATGCATTAAAGACCAATTGCAGCGATATTTTTGTATTGCATAAAAAGCATAGACTAAAATAGTGTAGACGTAGAAGAGTGTCGGCGCCAAATTTGAGATTTTAAGTACAAGTGGAAGTCAGGTGTAGCTTGCAAAACTGTCTCTGTTTGGTACCGAAGCCGACAAAGACGCCACCATTACCACTTGCCGGATGTGACGTGTGTCGAGGACATGACTAAAATGCATGCTTCCTCATCATAAGTTTCAAGATAAGAAGGCTCCCTAACATCGTGGAGGTGGCATGTTGGATCCTAAGCCACAGTGACAAAAACCAGGTGAATGCAGAGTCTGTTCTAAGTACTCTTTAAAGTATGCTACAAAAAAACTATACTGCTATTACCACTTGTCGCAGTTTCGCCAAGACTATTTTAGTGCTATATACTACTGCCATGTACTACTGGATCCTTATGACAGGGGAAGGTAGAAATTTATGTGGGCAGATGAGACTGGAAAGTTTGGGTGTATAATGTGGCCACTGCAAGCACATTACCAGGGTAATTGTAAAAACATAAGAGAGGCCTTTGCCCTGCAGTGGGCATAGTCATGACGATGATGACTTCAGGCTCCCAATAAACTTAGCTAACTGTAATGCTGTCGTTTAATGACAATAGTGAGCATGTAAGAACGCCACTGGTTTGCATGGAGCGCGTGGGCAGGAAGTTCATGCGCATCATGCGCATCCTGTGAAACGCGGAGTTCTTGCATATGCAACGCCTATACAGATGCTACGTCCCTGCACTAAAACTCGCTAATGACTTAAGCGTCTTAGAAGAACATTCTTTCCCAATGGCGAGGAAAGAGTTTGATGCATTGTCTGTTGCCCCTACCCCCTGATGCAGGCCTTCTCGGTGTTCTTTGTGTTCATCGCCCTTACGTCAGACATGATCTGCTTCCTGTTCCTGCCCGTCCACGTCCTTTTCTTTGTGGCCAGCACGTATGTGTGGGGGCAGTACGTCTGGCACACAGGTATGGCTGGTTAGTGTTTGCCTCCTTTCTCTCTTCAGTGAGACCCCTTTTCTTTTATTTTTTTGACGCCTTACTTCCTTGGTTTGGCACACGAGGTAAACCACCGTTCATTCCTTTGATTGCCTGTGTCATGTGTTGTCCCTGTTTCTTTCATCGTCTTGCCTGTGGCCTTTTGTGTTTGAGACACCTCCTTAATTTCCCATCACTCTGTGATAATTTCAAGTTTGGGAACGTTTTCTTTATTATTATTTCTTTTAATTTGATTTTGCCACTTTGTTCACAGATGTTAGCTAGGATCATTAGTTTGTGTTTACCCACCCTGAACTCTTTGCAAACTAGTGCCTAAATGCAGAAATTTATTTATCGTGAAAAAAAGGAAGGAAAAAAGACTTCAAGAAAAATATGACAACCGAGGGGATCATGGGCATAGTGCTGACTCAGCTGTCCTGTCTTTCGCAGTTTTTCTTTTTTTTCATGATTGCTGTCCAGCTAGGTCGTTTTTGCATTCTACTTCAGTAATCTTGAAGTATTTTTTATTTTGCACAGAACTATGTGCTTTTGTCTAATTCCTGTTAGAGCACAAGTCTGCTTGTGCTGACTAATTATTCAGTAGAGCTAAAAATTGGGCTAATGGATCACTATAGTAATCTAACGCAACATTCACATGTTGCTCGTACGGAGTGAATATGCCACCATGCAATCTGTTTTATCAGACCTTGATCTTCTCGATACCTCAAAATGAACTAATTAGTCTGTAAATGTGTGGTTTGTGTTATTTGCTGGCATTGAATTCTAGCATACTTGACCTCGCAGGGATGTCTTGATCCATGTAATACTTATGGTGTATGTCAGACAGTGATTTGGCTGTGAGAAAATCTGCCACTTCACTCCAATTTGACATAAGGTTAGACTTTACTTTGAACATGACTGTAGTAAGGCCAGTCTGGCATAATAAAATTTCAGGGTAGGTGGACATTTAAAAGCTTATGCTTTTGAGGTCCACCTGCATCTAAGATGACACAAAATAGCAACACAAAAACACGCACATCGTGCTAACTTTGAACAACCAAACCGGCGCTGTGTGTGTGCTTGGCTACTTCCTCCCATCTTAGATGTTAAACGTGAATGGCATTCAGTATGATGCACCAATTAGCCCAACGTGCAACCTGAGTCCACGTTGAATGATGTTTGATTAGTGCTGATGGAAATGGGCATAAGAAAGTCAAATGTTAATGAGGGAAACTTTAAAGGAGCCCTGCAAAACTTCTTAAGCATGGTCAGAAAGCGCAGCTGATCAGTAGGCGAGGCTCCCAGGAACATGTGAGCCAAACGTTATATCGCAGCACGCAGCCTGGAATTTACAATTAATTTTTAAAGTCGACTAGAAATCGCGCGCTCTCCTCTCAACAAATGATGCCATATACCCAATATGACTCCGTTATAAACACAAAGTCCACGACTATTAACTGATTTGAGCATCGTGAGCTGCATAGCTACTGCGGCCACCACTGGATGCTGGGATGTGCCCGTGCGCTTGCTCGGAATCACACTTGAAGTAGGCCACGCTCTTGAAGAAAAAAAAAAAAAGACAAGAAAGTGCTCAAAGTCATGACGCACGCTGACAAACGGACGTAGTTTCATGCCCTCTTGTCATCCTTCTCTGCGTAGCTTTCAGTGTGTGATAAATCTGTGTAACTCCGCTCATACTTGATGGATTCTAAAAATTTTTTCCGGCAGTCGATGTGTGAGGCAATAAACGCCTGTAATGAAGTCATTCGATGATCACCTGGAAAGGTGTTGCAGGGCCCCTGTTAAGTGCATCGATTGTCACTGACCAGCGCGAGTGTGCGTGTCTTACTCACGAAGCGTGCTTGCTTTCATTGCAGAACGGGGCATATGTCTTCCGACCCTGTCGCTGTGGCTGTTTTTCATGTACATAGAAGCTACAGTGCGGCTCAAAGACATAAAAAACACGGCCTTCCACTTAGACCTGTGCAGGCCATTTGCAGCGCATTGGTAAGTGCGAGCCGCTTTCTTTGTTCAGCAGTGTGCTCATGTGCATGCGTGCAAGGAAGGGATGATACTGTTTATATGATCATTTGGTTTTGGTTGACTACTCCTGCACTTAAATATAATTGATATGCGTTACTGGTGGGGTATGCGGAATGCTTCTTTTGGCAGAAAAACAGTGAAAGAAAGAAGTGATACTCCTGTGTGTTTTGTGAACTCCTTTCTGTATTTTCTTGTGCTATCAACATCGGCAGTACTGCTGAGGTTCGTTGTCATCCGTGCACTGAAATGTTATTGGTGAAATCCGTGCCCTTCGTTATGAAGTTAATGAACTAAATTAGTATTATACAGTCAAACCCGAGTATATCGAAACCACATATGTAATGAATTTTTGTGTATATCACACAGTTGTAAAATCCCCTTGAAATATTTCCGATATATAAAATATTTTATACATCGAATCACCTATGTACGGAACTTTTTTGTGATCCCCTTCGGATTCGATATACCCGTATTTGACTGTAGAATGAGTGCTAAGGGTAATTGAAGAAGAAAGAAATTTTTTGTTGGGTACAATAAAAACGGACTTTTTTTGCTTTTTTCTGCTAAGTTGATAAAACAATGCTTTGGTAGGGTATGTATGATGCCACCATAATTTAATTTAGCCTTGCTCTTTTAGGTGCATTTAAAGGAATATGGGCTCATTTTTTTAAAGTTGTACAAACTTTACATCTTGCAAGTTTCAGGAAACGCTTATTAAAGCCCTTAGTTTGATAATGCATGTTGTTTGAAGTCCCGAGCCTGGAATCATGGGCATTTGTTGTCACGTCATGACACACAGTAAAATTTCTAGCCGTGTAGCAATACAACTATAGATATAATGGCGTTTCTCATGATGAAAATGCTGCAAGAGTGGTGCTTGCTTTTCTTCTGGCTGTGTTCATTTCTGGCAGCCATGAGGTTAGTAGGAGCAGAATAAGCTAGCGCGTTGTGACACTATGAATCATTAAACATCCAAGAGGAAAACTGATTTGTAGAGCCAAGCATTTTTGGTGAATTTTTTTGCAGGTTTTGAGGACTTTATGCAAAAAAAATTACTTAGAAATGTTTTGTCCGTGCTCCTTTATAAAGACAATGTGGCAAATCTGCATTGCTGATGCTTGTCTGTCTTTGCATTGCAGCATAGGTTATCCTATGGTTACGATGAGCTTCTGTGTCAAAAGCTACATTGGCTACAGGATGCGACTTGTAAGTAGCACTTTATTAAAGTGTATCTCTTCTGATCGTGACACTTTATGTAGCTATAGTGCCTGAAAAAAAAAAAGTGTTGAAACCGTTGGAGGTTCTTTTTTTCACACACACCATTTGTGTAGTTGAGTCGCCATACCAACATTTCTAGAATAAGGAAAAATATTTCAGCCCTTTCCCAAAAAAGGGCCAGCGTTTCCAGCAAGACAGAACAAACCAGTGCAGAAAATTAATATCATATGCTTATCTTCATGATGGATACACATATTTTTTTTTCTATTCTTCGTTCCCACACATAGGCAACATCACTATTTTCTTGTTAAATTTCATGAAGAGCCCAATACGAGGTAAAGTTGGGTTCATTGATTGCTTTTTCAAAATTCACGTAATTTTTTTCAGTGAGGAAAGATGACTTAGCAGCAAAAGAAAAATTGCATTTTAAAGCTCAGTAGCTCTAGCTCTCTAGGTACGCATGAGGTCTTTAAGAAAGAAAATACGAAGCTGCAAACGCCTCAGAGCCAAGATTTCTATGCGTGTGCTAAAACATTTCCCACCAAATTTTAGTAAACTACAGCCATAGCCACTTTATTCTCGCATTGTAGCCTGCTTGTAACACACCAATGTCTTACAAAATAACGAGTTAATAACCTACTACAAATATTCACCGCTGGCAAGTTACTTCAGAAAAGTTGCTTAGTTGCATTATTCAAGGCGAAAAATAACGTAACAATGGCCGCTGATTATGACCATGTAATTGTAGATTTGCCTATGGAGCAACATCGAGGGAACGAGGTGAGAGGCTGTAGGTTGTGATAAGGCCCTTATCACCGCTGTGTTGTTGCCCCGCTGTCTGCCGTGGCCTGCAGTTCTGCTAGTGATAAGGCCCCCGTCAATGGCTAATGTGATGAGCAGACTTGCAATAGAGATTTTGCTTCTGTCAGCTATTAGTGCATCAAAGATGTGGTTATTGCTGAGGAAGCCCTCTCGTACACTCATTGCGATGGTCATAGTGCTTCCATTCTACTATTTAGCCCATGCGTCAGTTTTCTGGGTTGACATCTGTGACATCTGAATCACATGTCTTGCAAACTCCGAAGCGACGGCAAAAGTGTGACTAGGTGACCTCAAGAACGTTATCCGAAAGTGCACACCTTGGAAACGCACGATAGCACACTCACTATAAGCGCACCTTCTTAGCCAGCTGTAATGAGAAGAATGATAGCCTGGTCTAGCCAAATTTGCTATCACCAGGCTGGACTGTGCTTGGTGAAACTGTCAAAGGCATTCCTCGAAAGAAGTGGAATTGTTCTAGGGGCTTGTTTCTTTACTAGACACAGCTAATGAAACCAACTGACATTTGAGGCAAGGAAAGCATGGGGGATGTTATTCGTAGCTTTCTTTCCTTAAAGTGTAGTAGTGTAGTGATATTGACGCTAATTGAAAGAAATTAAAGTGGGCAAAAAATCACCCTTTCCGTCGGTGGGACCTGAACCCACACCCTTTGAATTACGCTTCCCAGGGATTAAGTGAACATAAATACCTTACAGAAAGTAGACGAAGGAGCGCCCTCCATCATAGCTCAGTTGGTAGAGCATCGGATGCGTAATATGGCAGTTGTGGGTTCAGATCCCATCGACGAAAAGGATGGTTTTTCATCCACTATAATTCCTTTCAATTTAGGTCGAAATCATTACACTGCAGTTTAAAAAAGTTATACATAATGTCCCCTGAGAGATTGCTCGGGGCTTGAGTGAGCTGCTGCTGCTGCTTTTGACGAGATCTTAATGAATGGCGGGAGGAAGAAATGTCTCATTGAGACTACCCTTTGCAGAGAAAGCAGAAAGAAGTGGCCAAGGAGAACGACTTCTATCTTCAGCTCTTGCAGCAGGCGTTACCTCCCGAACCTCCCAGTATAACGTCGAGCAGCTCTGACAAATGTGAGTGCTCGCCTGTCAGATGTGTTGTAGTTCAGTGTGCATACGTGCTTGTTTTGGGGTTGCTAGAGTAGTTACAGGAATGACACTCAACTGGGGTTTGGGCTTAGTGACTAGCTGCAGAGCAGCATCAACTGCCACTGCACAAATTGTGGCATGCTGCTGCATGACACGCTCAGCATCTCATGAGTACTGTACGGCATAAGCACGTTTTTCATCGGACCACGAAAAAAAGGACCCCTGTAGCCAGGGAACTTATAATGCGGACGCCCGGTTAAAATTGTTGAAAAGTGCTGCTAAATAATAAAACAGGTGCTTTGCACACATCTCTACCTCAGAAGTATTATTTTAAGGCTTAAAGAAGTCCTTGATTGAAGTCTGGGGTTCCCTTCACACCTCTGTCAGAACCAGACCCCTTTCGAGCACTTGGATGGCCTTGTGGCACTTTCGAGCTCATTGACTTAACTCCTCAGCACATCCAGTGCAGCGAGAGTTCGCAGCGTACCAGGCAGGAAGGTTCTGGGAACGACGTGTGAAAAGAGATTCTAATGCACGGTGTTTGTAGACTCTTTGCTGGGATCAGACACCAGAAACATTATAAGCGGGAAAACATTTAAGCGAGAAATGTAGAAGTGGGGTTCTACAGTGGCATGCTCAAGTACTACAAGGCCCGAGGTACCGAAGGGCAGGTTTATTTGCACTTGACCCCTTTCGACACCTAGCGCTGTATGAATTCCCAGTTCCTGGTTTCATGGGAAGGAAAGGCCTCCCGCATTGATAGAAGGAGTAGAAAGAGCACATTACTGTGGGGGAAATAGAGCTCCTCATGACAAATTGCAAATGAAGGAGTGGTCCACCATGGCTATGCTGCGTGTTCTCGGAGCGCGTGTTTTTTGCAGGTTGCAAGATTGTCAGGTAATATTTGTCGGTGTAGGCCTCCAACCCTATCCCTGAAGTATCACCATGATTGCCTTCATTATACGTGCTATTAATTTACAAGTAATTTGTCAAAATAGAAATTTAGTCTGCAGTTTGCCTTTAGGTGACATATAACCTAAAGGCATGTCGTATTGTATCATGAGTGTACTAAGTTGTATTTGTGGTTGTTAATGAGAACTAACAGACAATAATGCCAAGGAAAGTATAGGGGATGTTTTTCCATCCCCTATACTTTCCCTAACATCCCCTATACTTTCCTTGGCATTATTGTCTGTTAGTTCTCATTAATATTGTGTATAACAAAGAAAACGAGCCCTTGAAATTAACACTTCTTTCCTTCATTTGTGGTTGTTGTTGCACAAAGCGCTACACTTGCTTCGCACTCACTCAACTTATGTCGATTCGGTGTTTGGCGACACAGCACTGTGCAAAATGGGCGAGGAAAGCCCCCCGGCCAGCAACGGGTTCCTGGGGAGTCGCAAGGCACGGTACGCGGAGGCTGACGTCAAGAGCCACTCAACTGCGCCAACGGACAAGCACGAATTTGAGTGCCAGCAGGCAGCCGACGCGGAGGGCAGCGCAGCACCGCCGCCGCGTCGCACATCCAGTGTGAACGACTTTGATGCCAGCACCGACGAAGTGCGTGACAAGACTGCTTTCAAAGTGAACGGCGTTTGCAGCAACGGCGGGAGCGGCATGTTATCTCCCAGCGTCACGACGCGGTCATCCAAGTGGAATCAGCAGCAGCAGCAGGCCAACTGCACCAAGGAGGCGGTGTCGACTGCCTCCGGCGGCAGCACAAGCCGGCGAGCAGCCAAGAACAATTGCACGACGACAAACAACAATCTCAGCAATTCGTCGCTCACGGCGACGCCGCTTGCTGTTACGGGCCACCATCCTAGGGATGAGCACTATCAGAGGTGGGTGTGGTTGCTTGCTTTATTTGTTGGATTTTGATGTTGCAGGCACCTTGGATTTGATGTTTGGCTTCAGAAAGCCCATGAGTTGTTGTGACACCACACTTGCGCTAGAACAAAGTGAAATATGGAGACGCGCATTTACTGGCAGTATTGTGTGGACCTGACAGTATTAGTGACAAAATGCACGGAAAGGATATTTGGTTGTTCTGGCATGGGGTCACAGCAGAGATAAAAGCAAAAACTAAGACTCATTGGTAGTGTAGTTCACTAAATGTTTCTGCCTTGAAGATTTATTTGTGGTTTTAGTGTGTGTGCCAGGTTGGTGAACCAATGTCATGGCCCACCAGTAGCCAGAAATTAGAATTCTCATTGCTTGTTGGTGCTAAAAGTCTTCATAGTTTGCTAGGCAGTTGCACTCTGTGGGACGCCTAAGCATATGGGTTTTGTCCGCATCAAATTTACTGATTCCCTCTCCTGAAAATGTAGTTAGGGGGTTGGTTTTGTGATTATCAGTCATGCATTGCATTTGTTAGAGCCAAGATCTTTCGCTTGCATTCTGTTCTTTTGCTACATTACCTGATCGCTGAATCACGGCTTTGGGAAGCTTTCATGTGCATGAAATGCTGTTTAATAATAAGGCTGCTGTCTCAATTTATCTCTAAAATTATGTGGAACAGCTATTTCCTGCCATGGCTGTTTCATCGTTTGATCTGTTTCAAAAGCTTATAAAATTGAACTTTTTCGTACGTGATCATACTACAAAAAAAAAAAAAACAGCGCAGTAAAATGACAAGAAAGACCAAACAGGACCACCGTTGGTCCTGTTTAGTCTTTCTTGTCGCTGTTTTATTGCACTGTTTTTTTTCTCATGATCTGTTTTGTTTGTTTTTCATTTGTTCTATTTTGTATTTATAATTAGAATAGGTTGTCATCTTTGTAGAATCTTCAGTGATATTTGAGCTGATCTGTGTGATCTGATACACTAGATAAAATTCTGTTGTACGTGATGAACACTTGTGTCATGGTTGTTTGCATTAAGCGAGAAAAATAATGGGATCTTATGTACTCCATACTTTCTGTTGTTAACTGAGGAAGTGGAGGAGAAATTTAATATTGTACAAAATCTATATATAATAAGGTTCTGAATGGAAATGAGAGTGGATAAAAGGATAAATTTCCACTACTGGGAGCCACTACCACATCTCTTGCATTACACACCAATGTGGCACTTTGCAAATCAAAAGGGCATAAAGAGAAACATGAAATCAGTTTAATTTATTCCTCGTAATGAATTTTGTGTGGAAAGTACAATCCTGGAATGTCTTAGTAACATGCTGTGACACTATATCTGTGAATGTGTTTCTGTAAGGGAGGGAAGAGGGAGAGGAAATGAAGGAAGGTTAACCAGAGTTTGCACTATGGCATCAGCCCAACTGAGCTGCTATTTGTTCTTCCCTGTGCCACAGTTACAGTGCCACTTAAGAAGCCCGCTAGGGCATTTGTGCTAAAATTTCCTTTAGATATAGAAACATTCTGTCAAGCCGTTTATATGAATGTTTCACCGATGAAATGCCTCCAAATACCGGAATTCATTTGATAGTATTGTCTACTTATCATTTCCTACTCGCCACATTTAAGCATTTTATCACTTTGGCCAATTGCATTGAAGCCACTCAGTGAAATTGTTGATGTGAAGGCACTTTTGTTGTATTGTTGCACTTCTGCAGCTCTTGCAAGGACTCCTAATATTATTTGTTGGGGTTTTACGTCCCAAAACTACGATATAATTATGAGAGATGCCATAGTGAAGGGCTCTGGGAAATTTCAACCACCTGGGGTTCTTTAATGTGCACCTAAATCTAAGCACACGGGCTTCTAGCATTTTGCCTCTATTGAAAATGCGGCCGCTGCGGCTGGGATTAGATCCTACAACCTTTGGGTCGGCAGTCGAGCACCATAACCACTAGACCACTGCGGCAGATCATTATGACTCCTAAAATGTTGGAATGGTTGATCTTTGCTATTGAAGTTGTAAACAGGCTACTAGGTTCGATCGTCAGACCAAGACGAATCGTTCTTAAGGTGCAAACCATTCTTTCCAGTCAACCAGTATGATTTTTATTTGTTTGTTTGTTTATTATGTATTTGTGTCTAGCTTTCTGCTATGCTTTGCTCAATGCAAACCTCTCTGACTGTTCCTTCACATTCTGAAGTCTTGCCTCTTTATTGACATTGCATTTCTTGGTGTGGATGTGAGAGCCCCTGAAAATTTATTCATGATCGCGTTACACGAACAAGGTTCAAAAAGGTAATTCAAAAATTTTGCCCTGCTTCCATTCTGCTATGTCGCAGTTTGGAAACTCGTTACCGGGTTTGAACCTGCGTGGTTATTTCTTCCGTGGAAACAGCATGTGCCTAATGTGTTGTGTGCTTCCGTACTTGATATAAGCAGTAAACTTGATGAATGCTGTATTCTGCATCACTTCGGCTGTGTGCACAGCTGTTGTTGTAATTCTGTATTGCCAGCAAGTTGGTTTCGAACTTGCTAGAAGTTAAGCTCCGCCTCTGGCAACATCATCATCACGACCACCACTAGATTATAGAGGTTACAAGAATAAGTGAGATTCCAGACTCTAAAGTACTGTAGCAAAAAAAAAAAAATCTTTTATGCCTTCTCTAACATTTGTAGCTGGCTTAAGGAGTTCTGATGCACATATTTGAAGTTGTAGGATTTCTTTTGCATGCTCCTCGCACTTAGAAGAACGGCACTTAACAACCGTGAAATTTGGTATCAAGTTTGAAATTTGATATAATCTAAGTGCAAGGGCATTATTCCATTTCATTCCCCATCAAAATATGGCTGCCGTGACCGGGAATCGAATCCCACCCTTGTGCTTACTAAGTGCAACGGCATAGGTGCTAAGCCACCATGGTAGATGACGAAACAGGTGCTTGTATTTTGTGGACCCAGGGCCAAATCCTGGATAGAAACAAGCAGTTATCTTTCCTGGTGACTTCTGCTAAGGAACCAAGATCATGCCAGCTGTAACAGGTTGCACAAAATCTGGCTGTTGCAACCCGTAAGAGTTGTTAGAGTTTGGGCTTGTCCTATGTTACCTGCCTCTGTTCGCATTAGACAACTTGTTTCTCAGCCAGCTGCTATTGGCTGAAGGCTGTGCTGATGTTTCTATGCTGCTGTGGCAGGCTGGAGGCCGACGTCAAGCGGCTCAAGACTGACCTGCAGGCAAGTCGACAGACGGAGCAGGAACTGCGGTCACAGCTGCACAGCCTAAGTGCAGGCGAGCGGTCCGTCAAGAACGAACTGCTCCAACTACAGCAGGATAACGAGAGTCTGCAGAACAAGTGGGTTTGCTCTCCCTCCATTTCTCACATGCCTTTCATTGGTGCATTTTTGTAGGAACTCAGCACAACCTCTAGCCAACATAGCCACTTTGTTGCTTTCTCCCCACCATCTATCTTTGTGATCATAAAGCTTGTTGTTCGAGGCCATGCTGGACTTGAAGTACATGACCAGTTATGGGCAACCATTCTTCATCTTTTTCTTTCTTTTTTTTTTTTCGCCAGCTGCTTTTTAATGTGTTCTGCTCAACTGTCTGAAGGAAATCAACCTAGGCCGGCGCAAGCTTCATATTTAGACACCACATAGCATGCATCGTGGTACTGTAGAAAGTGCAAAAAATGATTAAGCTACAGTGAAGAGCAAACCAGCGATCTTGCAGAACTTACAAATTCTTGAGGAGGGTGTCGACTTGGGCTTGTTGGTTTGTCATAATCGTAAACTGTTGCGCGGAAAGACGTAGACGGGGAACACAAAAGACACACACGGAGCGCACACTGTCAACAAATTTTATTAGCAGAGCGACGTGACCTTATACACCTGGCAAAACTCAATGCGCATGGCAGCAAGTACTGGCAGCAAGTAGGCAGCAACCCAAATCGTAAAGATAAGAAAACCTGCACTAAGAATCATAAAACTGAATATGTGAAATGCAATGAAGGCCTCGTCTATGAAATTCCTTTAACATGCAGCCGTTCTTACGTAGGACAAACGGGCCGTTGTATAAACGACAGGCTTCGTGAGCACGCCAACAATGTAAAAAACAAAACGGGGGGATGGCTTGCAATTCATTGCAATAGTTGTGGCTGTATTCCGGAATTTCACAAGTGCAACATAATCGCAAATAGCAACAACGAAATGTCGCGTCTCATTATCGAGGCTCACAAGATCTCGGACTTAAAAGAAAAATGCGTCAGCCAAGCGTCCATCTCACTTTCCGACAAGGAAATCGCGTATCTGTGTGGCACAACACGTGTATATTGATTGGACCGTGTTGTTGGTATGTACTTGCTGCCATGCGCATTGAGTTTTGCCAGGTGTATAAGGTCACGTCGCTCTGCTAATAAAATTTGTTGACAGTGTGCGCTCCGTGTGTGTCTTTTGTGTTCCCCGTCTACGTCTTTCCGCGCAACAGTTTACGATTACAAATTCTATTGCTTACTTTAAGGGGTGTTGATTTCAGCAGAATGTGTTTGTGATATGGAGGTCCCTGACACTAGAGTCAGTGGGAATTGATGGAACGTCAGTTTAGCCGGCACTTTCCAAGCGACAGAGGAAGAAGGCCATTGCTGTACAGGCTGTACGTTGGGCACTGCATTGGTCCTTTATTAAAGGGGCCCTGCAACACTTTTCGAGCATGCTCAAAAAGCGCTGCCGATCGGTAGTCGAGGCTCTCGAGAACACGTGAGCCAAATATTATAGCGATGCGCACGGCCTGGAATTTACAATAAATTCTCAAAGTCAGATGAAAATCGCTCCCTCTTCTCTCAACAAATGATGTATTAGTCCGCAATATATGACGCGATTGTCGGCAGTTCCACCATTGGCTGATGTTATAATCACGATAACACCCTCATTATTACTTTCGTTGTTAATTTTGAGTTCAATAAGTAGGTAATATGTATGTTTATATTCTGTTATCGCGTTAAAAACACCGAACAAACATTAATATTAGCACTTCCGGTCTCACCGACAGCTCGTCTGCTCGTAGTTGCGTGGTTCCGTTTTCTTCGCCATGCGCAGTGCCGAAAACGTGAATATTTCTGTGCTTTTGACCATCGCCGGTTGCCGTTGAGAGTGGCAGCCGTTCGAGTGTTGCCTCGTCAGCTGAGAACTGCATCGTTGGCACGTTCTCACGACCGACCGAGGCAGCCGTGCAGCATGTCTCCGATAACAGTGCTGGCGACCGGTAATGGCGGCGCTTCGGGGTCGTCTGCCAGTGCCGTCTTACGAGGCGGTGTATCGGAGTATGGACCGAAACCGATCTCAGCTGTCATTCGTTCCAAACGAGCGCGCAGGTTTGCTTCCATGGTTGGCAAAGCGATGAAAACACTACGGCGTTCGAGGTGCACACCCAACATTACCAAACCGACGCGCAGTTTTCAAGCACGCGCGATACACAGTGCGATCGGCTCCGCCGTTCGCTGTCTGTTCAGTATGTCATCGAGCCGTACCTCGGCGTATCCTCCCCGTAGTCTCAGGTTCCCGAGAAACCGCGACACAGCAACCAAGCAGATTCGCATTTTCACGGTAGCTGCAGACAGCCGGGGGATGGGTCCGCGCTGGCCCGATGCCCCACGATCCTTTCTTCTAGTCTTTAGTTCTTTGTTGTCAGCCCGCACTCGCTGTGCGCCCGCATTCGAAGAGCAAACAGCATCGAAGTACCGCCACTGGGAGAAGGGTGCACGCAGCTTTGCCGTGTTGAATACGATTCAAGCGCGAGCAGTGCGACGAGGCGGTGTATCGGAGTGTGGGTCGAAACCCATCTCAGCTGTCATTCGTTCCACACGCGCACGCAAGTTTGCATCCATGGTTGGCAGAGCGATGAAAACACTACGGCAGTTCGAGGTGCACACCCAACATTACCAAACCGACTCGCAGTTTTCAAGCACGCGCGATACACTGTGCGATGGTCTCCGCCGCTCGACGACGACCGCGCGAGCCGACCGGAAGTGGCGCCACAGACCATGTGGTTGCGCCGAGACGCCAGAGAGAAAAAAATGCCGCCGGCGCTGACGTCGCCTCCTCGCACCTCCGCCCTCCCTCCCTCCCTTCACGCCGCGCACAGCTTTCCGCGAGCTCGCTACGTTGAGTTGAGGGAGAAAGCTGCGGAACGTGATCTCTATAATTTGGTAACACCACTTAGACTTGACGGATTCGAAAAATTTTTGCGGCATATGACTCGTGAAGAGTCATACGTCAATAATGAGACTATTCCAATATAACTAAGAAAGGTGTTGCAGGGCCCCTTTAAGCAGTAATGGCATTAGGTCGGCCAACTACTGGACTACTGACCCAGCATCGACCGTATATTGGACATTGTGACTCCAACATCGACCCCTTGTTGCACAGTTTTGGCTTAACAGTGACCCCCATCTTACAGTTGTACAGTAGGCTCTCATTAAATGGAAATCTCTTAAACAGAATTGTTGCTTAAATGGAACAACTGCCTCTAATATGGCTGGTTTTGTACTTGAATTCTGCGCCCCTCTTCATCTCTCAGTAAACGGAACTCCTGTTAAATGGAACATATTTTCCTGGTCCCTTCAGGTTCTGTTTAACGAGAGTCTACCATACATGAAATGAAACACTGAAGTGTCCTCCGCGAGTTGTGGCTAACAAAATGTTGAGAAATTTATGTTTGTGGTGCCACGTGATCAGCTCCCGCAACTGACAAACATGTGCAGGCTGCATAATCTGGTGACAGCGCGGCAGCAGGACAAGTCCAACGTTAGCCTGCTGGAAAAGCGGCTGCAGGAGGAGAGGAAGCTCCGTAGCGTCTTGGAGACGCAGCTCAGCCAGGAGCGCAAGGCCAAGAAGGCCGAGGAGGCCGCAGCCGCACGGGCAGCGGTCGCCATGGCCACAGCGAGGTAAGCCTTTTTCGTCACACTTCTTGTTACGGCCAATGCGTCTGTATGGGTAGCTATGAGGATGCTGGAGTTCTTCGTGGGACATTGAAAGAAAAGGTTAAGACGAGCTAGATAGAAAGATTAGGCTTCTGCAGTAATTATTTGTCATCCGTAGCAAGAACGGAGCTTTAAAATCGTATGGCGCTACTTATTTTGGATTAGTGTGCCTGTCGCGTCGTGCGACATCACTCACTGATCCACGGAGGACGGCTAAGCGGAACTTTCCACGGGAATTATGTCGGCTCCATTTTGCTGCTGGTGATTCAAACTGACAAGCAGTATTGGGCTCTCCTGTGGCAATTGCTGACATTACCGAGTGATGTTTTGGCACGTTGAAAATGATAATAAACTTCTAAAACAAATAACCTAACTCGACATAGTACCGTATTTACACGAATGTAAGTCGACTCCAATGTAGGTCAACCCCCCCCCCCCCCCCCCCCCCGAAGCGCTCGGCAAAAAAAATGCACTAGTTTTGGTTTCGATTCTAAGTTGACGCCCCAACATTGGATTGTCAAATTTGAAAAAATGGGTCGACCTATATTCGTGTAAATACGGTACCCACGAATGGCTGCAGATGGAATGCCTTGTGCATGGTGGGCGGTTCACTCTCTTAATATTCCTCAGTGCATTACACTGCTGTGCTACAGTGAAGTTTACTAAAGTAAATTTGAGGATCACAAACAAACCTGCTGCATGACCCACATTTTGAGACATGCACCTTGATCATTTACCTCCATGGCTTGCGCTGCTCTTCATACTAAATGCCCTCTTCGACAGCATCTGCCAAAACAGTGCCATTTATTTGGCATGAATACATCGAAAGACGCAATTTCGTGCCAGATAAAACATCCGCACTTGCAGGCATGTAGCATGGTGCAGCATTTAGTATGCCACATGTAGAGGCGAACAGGAGTTCAATATGCGCATGAAACAGTGCTATACTTTTGCACGGAATTTTCAACGGGATGTTGCAGCTGTTCAGTGTGACACAAATCTTTATATTTTATTCATGGCCAACTGTACCCACCTGTCACTTATGAGAAATTCAGCCAGAGTGGAGTTACACTGCAATTGGCCTTCAACTGGGTTTGTACACAATGGACTGTGGCCAAATCTTGTCGTATTCCTCATTGTATTCCTCATTGAAATGCTGTTGCCAACTCGCCCAAACTTCATTCAGCATTAATGTTTGTGTACATGCGGATTGTGCAGGAGCGAGTGCACAGAGAGCTGCAAAGCGCGGCGGCGAGACCTCGAGAACGATGTGCGGCAGCTCAGGAGGGACCTCAAGGTCCGAGAAGATCAGCTGCGTGCCATGGAGCGGGAGGCGCAAGTACGACAACCTGCTTCTGTTCAAATTAGTGCACTTCACGGATATCGTTTGCTGTACAGTGGTTTGCATTCTAAATCCGAGAGCATTGCTTTGGTTACCCTACTCCGCTTCAGTCTGTCTGTGTGACCTCGATATGGTGACCGCATAAATTGAATGAATTCATGGACGTGGAGAATGGAGAATTTATGGATAATGGACGTGGGATGCATGAAGTGAAATAGTGGAGCTAAAGAGTACCGTCACTTTTGGGCCGTCATGGTTATTGATGCACGTTTGCAACTCACACGTGGAGGGTTCTATAATGCGATGCAGTTGGCTGCAAGCAACAAATTCAAATGGCCACATCATAGGGCACTTGAATATGTATGTGTGCTGTGTACTTGCACAACTTGTACAGTCATTATAGATGGGTTCTGCTGGAATTTTTTTTTTTCTTTAGTAGCTTTAAAAGGAATACGGGCATCATAGTTCTGCCATTTTATTTTTTGTGTCAAACGAAAGCCTTAAAGGAGTGGTGCCACCAAATTTGTAGCTTGTGCGTTCTTTGCTGTAAGCGTTTCCTATAGATCAAGGAGGCATGATGCACACACCAAGATTCATGTATTCTCACTAAATAATTTAATATCGCCTTTTGATGTGGACAGCTTTCGGTTTCGGTTTCTGGGCACCGAGGTTGGGCAGTGACGTAGAAGTGTAGGAGGCGTGGTCATGTGACCACACAAGGCTGTGACGCACTTAGCCAGGAAGCTATCGAAACTCGGCGAGTGATGTAGCAACCGATGCTTTGCCGGTACTATAGTGAACTAGAATATATTCTAGTTCACTACAGCCGGTACGTACGTTGCGGGAGTGGCGGAGGTCCGGAGGTCACTCACGTTACTACAGCAGATTTGGTGTGACGTCACTACAACTTTCGTTGCCCATCCTACAGATCTACGTCAGCGTTGGCGCGCTAGCGATGGGTTTCGATCGGGAGAATGGACATTTAGGTACACTTTGGAAATGAATTAAAACATATTCTAAACGTTTGCTGTGTCCGACCCTTCGTGTGGAATGTCCTTGCATACAGAGGAAACCCACAACAGGCTTGTTATAGCCTCGAAATTTGATGGCACCACCCCTCTAAGGCCTTGATACCCTAGGAGAAATACTGGAAAGGCCCAAAACAAACTGGATACCTCACTATGGTACTTGATTCAGTTTGTGGTGCAACGTAAGTAGTGATCACATGAAAGGATAACGTTGTGATGTCTTGGCGCTTGCTTTGGGTAGCTTGGTCATATGCTATGCTGGTATAAATCGTGTGGCATGAATATAGTAGACGAACAAATGAGTTTCCAAACTGCCCCATGAGTTCTGTGCCCACTTTCTGGGTAGTCGACATATAACATGCACCTTCTGGTAGTCGACATATAACTAAAGATGCAGCCACTGCACCAACTTTACTTGTTATGTAAATTTCCAAGTAGTAGGTGGTCGCACATGTTTCATGGGTCACGCTGTGTTTTCCTCTCTCGTTTTCACACTCACTCATAACGTTAGGCCACTCAGGTACGCAATGCATCATTTGCTTTGTCTCTTAGCTGTATGCAAGCATGCATGAAGCACCAAGCCACCTATGTATGGCTTTATACTGTAAGCAGGAGAATTTTTGAACTTGGCCCTTAAGTTATCTTGAAGTTGGGTGTACTCCGATATGTGAGCAAAACAACCTCAGTGGCGAAAGTGCATTTGTTTCTTGTGTATGTGCAGTCTTTGCGGCAGTACAAAGACTCCATTGGGGACACAGAGATCCTCATGTCTGCACTGTCAGCCATGCAAGACAAGAACGCACACTTGGAAAACTCGCTCAGCGCAGAGACGAGGTTAAAGATGGATCTCTTCTCGGCACTTGGCGAGGCAAAGCGGCAGCAGGAGATTTGCCAAGGTATGTTAGTCCTTTGTTAGTCTTCTTTGGGTGTGGAGATTACTCCTTGCTGAATAGCCCCTGTCATGCGAAATAACCGTAATGGAGTTTGTTGCATGTGCATTGGTCACTGCTTGCGCAGTTTTCTCTTTTGCAAGCTCGCTGTGTGCTTTGTGTGGTTGCAGACCCAACTGGTCTAGCGTTGAAGCCAAGGAATTTGAAAATTTGGTGAAATTGAGCTCTTGAATATTGTGCGTTTTCGTCAGGTGTGATGTGCAAGAGATGAGGGGAGAAAAAGTTACGCTAAATCATCTTGACGATATTTCCTGACTCATGTTACAAAGGTAATAACCACCACTAGCAGAAACATTAGGTTGTGACGATTGCAGCATCACAGTAGCAGTGACCAGTACATTCATTTCAAACTTTCCACAACACTTACCTTATTCTTTGAAATGTCGCATTTGTTTTTGTAACATTGCTCTTGAAGCTGCGAGTAGGTATTCGGCAGTACAGTAGTAGTAGTGGATTGGTCTGGAACAGAAAATAAGCAAGTAGTATGTATTTATGAAGCCTTCATGGAGAGTGTTGGCCATGTGTATGTGTTTCTTTGTACTCAGAAATAAACGTTTCTTAGAACATTTCTCACTTTTAGAACTTTCTAAGCTCACATTCTAGAGAGATGATGAATTTCTTTTCCATGAGACACACCGTGGTAGCCCACTGGCTATGGTGCCTGTGCTGGTGAGCTAAAGGTTTGATTCAAGCGACAATTGAAAATTGAAACATCTTGTTGGAGGCGAAATTCATGAACACTTGTGTTTAGTGTAGGTGCACTATAAAGAACCCCAAGCGGTCAAAGTTATTACGAAGTCCCCAAGTGCTGTATAATCAGATTGCATGGCGTTACCCCAGAATTTAACGAAACTAATTATCGTAACAATGTTCTCTTGTACAGTGTGCCTTGCTTTCTCAACTTGGATGCAGAATGCTAATCTTGAAAGCTGACATTTTTAAGTGGTTTGTCGTGCTACTTGCCTAATGACACCGACTTGGGAGTTCATGCTGGAAAGGTGATAAATCTATTGTCTTAAGTGGCTCGTCGTGCTGTTGTATTCTGGTGACGACGCTGGTGTAATTCTCGACACATGATGCAGTTGATTGAGGTATCTGCGAAGCAGCAGCTTAGCCTTCTGTGATTGTGTGTGTGTGCAGCAATGCTGAACCACAAGGAGAAGGAGGTTGAAGACCTGAAGACCAAGATAGCCGAGGTGATGGCGGTGATGCCCGCCACCAGCACCTACCCGGCGGCACCCGCACCGGTGCCGCTCGACTCGGAGCTGGTTTCGTCCCTCCTGTACAGCCCCAAGTTCATCACGTCGCCCGGCCCCGCCACCGAGGAGAAGAAAATCCCAAAGTCCAATCTGGACCCAAATGCCTCCGTCTACACGCCCAAGATGGTCCCTTCCGACCACTGAGCACTTTTGGCCTCACTCAAACGACACACACACACACCACCGCTTTCTTCTTCTTCCCAACTTGAATGGTTTGTTGTGCTTTCCCCCCTAAGGTGGCAGGAAGTCGTTTAAAAAAAAACATTTGTTGACGTACACGAATGCGACATTTATCATTATTAATGGCCCGGGAGCGAAGAGCGCGTGATGAGGCACTCCCATCTGGCACCATTACTGCTGATAACTAACAAGGCATTGCGGTAGAAACAGAGAGGGGAGTAAAAAAAAATGATTGTGTAAAGGACAGCCGCTGGTGCCTGCTGCCTCTGCTTTCTCGGGTGGTTAATAATCATAACTGTGTCTTCTTCGTAGCTGTGGCCTCCTGTAGTCGTGGGAGCCAAGGTGAGCAAAACGCACGTGCAGTTTTTGTTTTGTTTTTTTTTCTTTGCGCGTGGATATGGAGGATGTTTGTCACGGACTATCGCTGCATCCATTTCGCTGTGCACCCCCCTCCCATTCCTCTCAGACGCTCTCCTGTCACGCCTGCATTGTGTGCGAGTGTGTATATCTAAAGCCTGCGCGGCAAGCATGACTTTCGTGCCCCCTGCGGGTTTCAGAATGGACGATCGTCATTTATCGTCGTCGTTATTGTGTTCGCTCCCGGGGTTGATTTTTCTCATTTACCGACCCCTTAGCCAGCCACTCGCACGTTCAGATTCTCTTGTCCCCGTCTTCCGTGTGTCGCTGCTGTAGCGAACGTCACCATGCTTGTCATTCACGCTGTCCTTTCATTGCTGCTGAGAAGTGCTTGCTTATTTTGCTGTTTCAATTGCAGCAGAATGCCTTCTGGTGTCTTTCCCACACGTCAATGTAAAAAAACCTCTCCCACGCGTGTGTTCCCACCCCCTCCTCCCCAGCTTTGCAAGCACTACCATTTCTTTGCGTGATTTGTGTCTTTTGAAATGGACATACCTTGCCTCTTTCTTTCTTTTACTTTTGCAACAGTTCTTACGCAGCTTTTATTTTTCCACCCCCCCCACTCCCTCTCCTCTTTCCAACCTTTGCAGAAAAAGAAATGCAATCGTTATTTTTGTTCTTTTCTGTGCGCACATTTTAGCTTGTTCACACATCTGCCTGATGGTTGTACAAAAGGGGTAACTTATTTTTTGTGTTTTCATCATCCATGAGTGCCATTGAGAAAAAAGAGCACTTGATAGGGACAGCTAGCCAGTCGATAAAAATGTAGCCAATAGAACAGGAAGTGTGCACAGGGGCAAGAACATAGAGTTCCTTCGTGCAAGGCGAGGGTAAAAAAAAAAGAATTGTGCCAAGACGAAGCCTGTCGCACACTTAGTTGATTTCCTGTTCTTGGCCCTTAGTTTCTTTCTATGCTGAACTTCCGTGGCTCGATTATTGGGCTACCTCGTTTTTTTGTTTTGTTTTTTTCCGGTACTACTGCTTGTTATTCGACAAAGCACTAGAGAAGGCATCCCAGTGACTTTACCTTCTTTTTTTCGTTTATTATATTGAGCTTGTCTTTTGGCAGTTAAATTTTGCTCTTCTTTCACATTTCATTGCTATATTAAGTTTATATAAAGATCAGGTCATGATCTCATTGTCATCTCACATGCATACCATCACATTCATTGTATAATATGCGCCTGGTTCACACGCACCTTTTCCCTGCCCTTTGGCTCCCTACCCAAGCCCCCTGCCATTCACTAAACCCCCCGTGCCCCCCCTTTTTTGTCTAGTCTTGCCCTCTGCCATTTTGAGAGGTCACATTTACCCTTTTTTTTTTTTTGCGCTTCGAAAATAATTGAAGAATTTAGACGGCTCAGCCTCAATGGGATATCAGGCCAGAGTGCAGAGAAAAACCGAGAATCTGGTAACGTGTTGGAATATTACGCAATTTTGTTTTAGCGCATTAAAGAAATGCCTGCATCAGACCAGTGGGTTCTGCGAGTTTTAATTTTTTCTGACTGTGTATATGTATATACATTTTTTTTCTCTAGACGCCGCGCGCTGCTGTATTGGACAGGGACATCAGAGGTTCCCCGAACATTCCAGCGTGCAGTGTGCTAAATACAGGGTTTGTGAAGTACTGCCAGGCCTTAGGACTCTCTCCAAAGAAATGTGGCACGTATAAATGTAAAAAGACGCGGTCACAGTAGCCGTCACGACGTAAAGTGGACTCGTTTTTCAAGGGACAAACTTGTCGAGAACGTAAAATGTCCGTTGAGCGCTGAGCTTTGTTTTGTTTTTGTTTTCCTTCTCTGCACGGTGTGCACTGCAGCAGGTGTTGTCGACACCGTGTGTTTTGAACTTCCCCCTCCCTTTCCTGCCCATGTCCCTTGCATCTACTTACGGAGAGCAAGCAGTGGGTTTCCAGCCGACGACGACATCTGTCTGTGGTTTATGTGATGCGCCCTAGAGTAAACAAAGAGAAAAAAAAACTTTCAAGGAGGAATAAAATGTGGCTTCCTCGGCTGTGCCGCTGTCTCGTTTCTGTGTCTTGAAAGGGTTCACTCTATGCCCGGCTGGTGCTGAAGCCTAGCTCCGGTTCCAGCCGCACACGGTCGTACCGTAACGTGTCAATGTCCCCTTGCCGTAGCGCGAGTAATTGCAGCTACGACGGGTTCGGGCGAATAAGGCAACGGGCCAAGTCGACAAATAACGCTTTATTGCTGCACTAGCAATAATGTGAATTCGTCACTTAGGACAGTCCACTCTATGTAAAACAAAGGGTAAGTTTACTCCTTTCATCGGTCGGCAGCAGCTCGCGAGTCCTCCGGTCATTGCACCACCGCTGGCACAGGAGAGGCCGTCTCTTTGTCTGGTTGGCTATTTATATCAAAGAAATCGCGTGACGAAAACACGGACAGAAGAAAAGTACAAACACCGCGTGCCCTTCTTGTCTTCTTCTGTCCGTGTTTTCGTCGTGCAATTCCTTTGATGTCATGGATCACCAACTAGCCTAAAATGCTGCTCTCATTAAGGCTATCTATAACCTGCCATCCCATTCTTCCGCGAGGGTCATCTCCCTCGCAGGGACGAATACCCTTTCCTGTGAGCAGGGAAATGATGTATAGGGAACCCAAGCTCAAGTTTGCGGCGCGACGACAGCGCCGCGCCAGCCGCGCTGCGGCTCTGTCGGAAAACACTGAACCGTCGCGCGGCCGACTCAGCCCCTTTCACGGTAGCGGTAGCGCACGTGCGCTCGCGTTCTTCTCCCGGTGCGGGTAACTGTGGGGCCGTCAGCTCGGCACGTTGAACCGAGAGGCTTGCTGTGCGGAGCTGCGCATTTCCACGATGGCAGAAGCGACCCCGCGGAAGCGCAAGCGTGGTCCGAAGTATTGCGGTTTAGTGGCCAGCCACAACAGTGCAGACAAGGCACACGATTCACGTGTTAAACTGTATCGGTTCCCGGGCGTGTCGCACGAGAAATAAAGGCGGCAAGCGTGGATAGCTGACAGCGCTGTCTCGCCTTCTATTTTGGCTGTCTGAGTTCATCGCTTTCGTTCGTTCCGACTACCTGAATCGGTAAGTAACGGGGCGCATGCACGCAGCGACTACAGTAATGATTACTCGCTGTCTTCTCGCATTGTTAAAGTCCAGTTACGGTTGTAGGTGAAGCAACTTTGTGTTTTGATTCCCCGTGCTCGTGAGACCTACCCGTCGTTGTTGAACGTTCACATTCGCGTTATACCGTTAGCGTTGCGCGGTTGGTTGAATTCAACTGAACTACGCACATTGTCAGAAGTTCGGCGCCTGCATTTCACGCGTCGGGAAGGCTGCTTTATCACGCCGGAACGGACGTCTGTGCATTTTCAGCAAGCATTGACATCGTTCTGCAGGTTTGCTTTGTTTTTGTCACTTTATTGGGGTGATATATATTTAAGCCGCTAAATATAACTGGCACTTCATACATGCTTTGCAATTGCAACCTTGAATTAACCACCTTCTGACTTTGTGCGATTTTCTAGCCGCGTTCACGCAGCAGGTTTTATACGCCTGTCAAGTCTGTATCATAAAAAGAGACTGCAAGCATGACGCGAGAGCCGAAAAAACGAGGCGAGCAGTTCATCTTGCTTCACAGTGGTTGAAGCTCAGCTAGCTGCCTCGCGTCTTAATCGGCGGGTGATTCTCCAGCGGCACGGATGACTTGACTCTAACCTTCTCAGGAAGCAGTGCCATGGCCGTATAATCTTTTTTTCGCACGCCGCAAACGTTTGTTCACGAAAGTACACGGCTGCTACTGTAAGCATGCCATATCAAAACAACAATCATATGATTCGTAGTCCACGCCGCAGAACATCGATAGCGTGTACGGCTTCATTTCGGAGTGCATGTGGACCATTATTCATCTTTAACGTGACAGAATGAGACTTACCTCGAGGTATACGTCCTACACGGTGTAATCGCGACTGCATTTCGCTTTGAGTCGGGCGTGGTTGTCGTCGATCGTCTGCTCTTCACCGTTAACGTGATTGACGAGCTTTCCTCATTTTATGAAGTTCGCTTTGCGGAAGTGCCAGTCAAGCTTGAAGATCCTTTTGAAGCCGCACTGCACGCGGTACATTGTGAGACGCCGCAAGTGCACCGCGAGAGCTCTGCACGTGCACGGAAGCGAGCGGCAACGCGGTGGCGAGAAGGGAAAGCGCTCGCTGATCACGCCCCAGTTTCTCTTTTTCTGCCAGAGATGGCGCTGCCTGTCAAGAGCAGCAGCGCCGCTAAGCGTTGCTTAGGAAGCCTATAGCGCATGGCTGGCACAACGAAATATAGTTAGGAAAGTGGCTTGATGCTTCCTCCCCGCACAGCTCATTCCCGCTGTTGGTCCACAACCGCACCAGGGTTGTTTCTTTCTCACGGGGCATGACACTGCCCTTGGCTACCATGTGCTGTAGTGTGCAAGCAAGCTCTCTGGCGAGTGTACGACTTCTACCTGACTTTGCAGTGGACGACCTGTACAGTGCATTGACATAGCTGCAGCTGACACTTAGCGTGGCGCATTGTGGAATCTGAAATACACATGCCGTTTTCGGCACTTAAAGGAACTGACAACCAACCTTTCTGGTGCCCAATTTCCTTAGTGCAACGTAAAGCTTACCGGTCAGAGTCTCTAATCATCAAATCGTAATGCGGAAAATGCTTTGGAATATTTTTTATCGGAATTTACAATCTGCAGCTCCCATAAAGTACACGCAACGTGTACGCTGCAAACGGAGGATGAGCACGACAGCAATTATACACTGGCAAACCAGCCAAGTCCTAACTATAAGAAAGGAGCATTGTATTCATCAAGCCTATGTTTCTGCACTTCATGTGCTTGAGTCATGGCTTTATACCGGTTCGCCTAAGTTTCTGCGAAGGCAGCGCTGCTTCTCGGCGTCAACTCGTTCTACCATGTTAAAAGCATAGGATAAAGTGAGGATGTCTGATAATTAGGCTTGTGCGAATATTCGAACGGATATTATAGTATTCGAATTCGCTTCGATTCGAATTTAAATTAATGGAAATTTTGAAGTATTCGAAATGAACGAATAGTATATTAGTTCGCATGTAACTTCCCTGTAAAGGTGGTTTCACTGCAGTGGAGGGGTGCTATGCCGTGAACACACCTTTCCAGGAAAAATCTGCACTGCCGCGAAACTTTACTTCAAGGTAAGATTGTTTTCTTATTTCTTGATCGATTCTGATGAAACTCGATTAGTTTATGTATATTTGTGTGCTCATTTCACATATGCAATTATTTTTCTAGTATAATGAGTAGTTTTTAAAATGCAAAATATTCCATGGGGGTGCCTTTTGGGGAGCAAGACTTTTTTTTTCTAAACTGAGAGTTACAATGTAAAACAGCATATCGCAATAATCTGGAATCATAACTGTGTGGAGTGCAACAAAAATTGATGTTCTAAAGCCATTTATACAAAAGTTATGGTATGTTAAACATTTACGAGTGCGTCAATTTCAAGCTGGGATTTCATTCGTGAATGTTTAACACATGGTAAATTTTGTTCCAATAGGTTTAGAACATACATTTTTGTTGTAGTCCTGCACTCAGTTCTGATTCTAGGTTATTGTGATATGCCAATTTACTTGCAAGTCCCTTTAAATATGTGACTTTATGGAACCTGACATTCATAGCACTGTGATCAATGCCTTCTAATGAAAATTTAACATTTGACAGCATGTGCACTCCCATCACCATGCAAAGCAGCCTAGTTGATTGTATGTTGGTTGTTGATTGTAAATTTCCAGGTGCCCTGTAACATGAATCTACCGTAGTCTATCATGCTGATAACCAGCGTTCAAAAACAGCCAAGGAACAACACTTTGTAAGAAAACGAAAACAAGTGAGAATATATTTGTTGCACATATAGTACATGGCATTGGTCTCATGTGACAACAACTTCCTGTGCTGTCTGGCCTAGCCTCATGAGCCGCAGCCTTTCTTGCCACCTTGCCTCCACATCGTCTATGAACCTCTGCAAGCTCTGGTCATCTGCACTCTGCCACTCCCTTGGTCTTGCACTCTTGAATGTCTGGAGAAGAAAGGGTTTAAATCTAAGAAAATGCTCTCAATTCACGTACAAGTCAGCTCTGTTGGTCTATTTGAGTGTAGTGAAAGTTGCGCTTATTGTTTAAGGGTACTGAACAAAACTTTTTCAACCGAGATTTGCAGTCCAACTGAAAGCTTGGGTGCTGAATGTGGTCGAAACAACCTTGTTTTTAGGTAGACACTAGAGGAAAATTTATTTTTAATGAGTTTTTCGCAAACTGCCGTGTCTATTGACCGTGCTGTGAACTTGAAGAGGTGACCTGTAAGTCACCGGAAACAGGCGTGCCAGTCATTGCTCGCGTCTCTCAACCCGCCCTGCTCCCACTACAGTCCCTAGAACCAGTACAAATGGCACTGGCAGCGGACAATGCTCCCTGGTGGGGCACGTCTCGGCACCTTTGTGGAAGGGAGAAAGTGGGCTGTAAAGGAGCAGTGGAGAAAGGGAAGTGAATGAATCGCGGCTTTTACTACACCGGTGCCAAGACGCAGCCGCAGACTTGTGAAAGTGTAATATGGAAAATAGTGATCAAGGAGATGAAGCACAAGTAAAGAAACAGACAGGATGAGCGCTTTATTTTTATTAAGTTTTATTGCTTCAACACAATACAAAGGAATAATGGCAGAAAACCAACAGTGCGTGACATCTCATGGCTTAGTCATGATATAAGGACACAAGGTACAGAGGCTATTAGTTGATTACTAAGGTTACAGAGGCTATCAATAGATTACATAGGCACAATTCAAACACACCACATCACTAGGCAGATGTGAGATAAGGTCATTCTCCTTTGCTTAGCGCTTGAGATGGTGCACTTACACATGCGTCACCACTTTGGCCGATAGCAAAGGCCTCGGCTATCAGACGACCGTACATGCTGGTGTACCCTCCTACGAACCTGCACTTTGCTAATTCTGGGGTGCAAGCGCTGCAGTGGACTGCCATGTTGCTGTCCTTTTTTTAACGATGATTATTTTGATGTTCGTCGATTCGCTGGTTCAGAGAATGACCGGTCTGTCCAATGCATCTCCTTCAGGGCAGCAACATAGCACTCCACTACAGCGCATGTGGTTGCACCTGAGAATTTGCAAAATGCAAGGTCGTAGGAAGCTGCACCCGCATGTACAGTCGCCTGATAGACAAGGCCTTTGCTATCAACCAAAGGGGGTGAAGCATGTGTAATTGCACCGTCCTTAAAGCTAAGCAAAGAATGACACTATCTCGCATCTGCCTAATGATGCCGCACATTTGAAGTGTACCTTTGTATTGATAGCCTCCGTAACCTTTGTAGTCCATTCAGAGCCTCCGTACTTTGTGTCCTTATATCGAGATCAAGGCTTAATATTTCACGTGCCACTGGTTTTCTACCAATATTACTTTATATCGCGTCGAAGCAATAAAGCTTTCAGGTGTAAGTGTTTCTTCGCTTGTGCTTTGTTTCCTTTGGCGCTGTTCTCCCTATTACAAATGTGCGACCAACTAGCCCAACAAACCACACTTGTGAAAATGACCCGAACTGTGGTAGGATTTAAACATTGGAGAAACCAGGGAAAACGCGAATTAAATTTTTCACCAAAAATACAGGGGGCACTTTGCATACTTGTGAAAACAAGCATACCACATCTTACAGCTGTAACCAGCGAGAAGGTAAACGATACAGAACCAAGCCTAATGATGAAATGCAAAGATACTGAAACAATTTGATTACACGTATTGTGAGATAAGGTGCACTTTCAATGCGGTAGCTATAAGTGTGCAGAGCCTCTGGACAGTTGCGGGTTAAGTAGTCGGACAAACCCACGGAAAAAAGGTATTACCTCCAAAAGGCCACATTGTCGTTGATAGCAGAGAATTGCGGCAAGCAGATGCCATATGGTGAATTCGGGCCAGAGTACTGTCGTGAATTCGATAACAGATCTACTGCTCTGCCACAGCATAAAGTCACTCAGGCGAACTTCCCCTGATGTTCGAATGAGCAGCTCGGGGTCCCGACTCTTGCGACTGTACATGGCTTGACTCAGGGCAGGTTCGCTGACATCACTGCAAAAAATGACGGGGTAGTTATAAACAGCTCTTGCCTGTGCAGTGATTGCACCACTGATAGTGCACCACTGATAAGAATGTTAAGAAATGTGCTTCATAAGGCAGTGTAGTTACCCGTGTAAATATTACATTACACAGCAAAGGTACCATGAAGTCAACTTCGCAGCTTCATACTTCTCCACGGTGGATGACAGCTCCCTATGTACTTTCATATATTATACGAAATTATCTATGATTTCAAGAAAGACAGGTCTTACTTTGGCGACAAGATGCCTTTCTCAACTCCAGTGGCCAATTCTTGCATTGCCTTGCATATTTCGTCCCGGGAAGTGTACGACAGGCATATGTTGAGAAAGCACCTGAAATACGCATAACACATGTTAGTGTTCCAACCTTCAAATGACTTGCTGATTACATCGTTTCCATTTGATTGTGAATGAGAACAGGGCTAGCTATGTAAGTTATTGAAATAAAACCTCCACAGTAACTATGCAAGCATTTATAATCAGCCACAGTCCTCATACACTAATACAACGAGAATTGCAAACAAGTTTTCCTCGCCCTCAATTTTTCAAGTTTTGCATACATATGTTCATTTAATCGTACACGAAAACTACTTGTACAATGTAAGCAGTTCAAAACTCTTGGTGGGAAAAAATGTCGCCATGCTTGTTCAGGTCTGTTTGACGTGCTATGCAAGGTAAATTTCTGCTGGTGCAAGCGGAAAAAGGACTACCGACCAAATGGTACAATAAACTCGACACCTTTCGCTGTCAAAAAGTCAAATCACACTGATAAATCACAGTAAAAGTGTTTAAGCTGCGTTAGTGTTGTCTAATTTACCCCAAATAAACCATTAAAAGTACTAATTTTTTAAAAAGCACTTTCAGGAATGCAGATTGCATCATACGTTTATCACCTCAGGACTTGACCGCTATAACTTGACCCGCGGTGTTTTGTGTAACTGTGTCTACGCGTGAGACATTTTATTATGCAATATTATCGGGTTCTGAATCGCCCGACTCCGATGAACACGGTATGTGCTATGTAAGAAAATTATAACTGCTGCCAACAATACCTTGAGTTCACTTGCGTTTGGTGCACAACTTCGGCAACGACTTTTTGCAACTCCACTGGTAAATAGGATAAATTCCCAAGTACGCGGATGCAAACTCCATGCTCGTGGATCTTGTCCCTGCGAAGCGCAAGTGCACACGTGTCAATGCACTTACGTCGTCAAGACGACAGTGATGGACAAGGGGGGCAAACTGAAACGTTCTTGCGCACATTTCTTTCAACATGTTTTGCAGTTTCTGAAGAGCCAGGTCTAGGAGGCCATCCACTTCGTCCTTGGATCTCTTGAAATTTTCGATGCTAAATGCATAGACTGTAACCTCGGTGACACCCAACTCGGAGCACCAATAAAGGACCTGAAAACAGGCAGCTGGTCTCACTACACTGAAGTTCGCATTGATTGTTCGCTCAAGTTTCACGTATTGAAATAAAATCCACCTCACCTCGGCTAATTTGTCAAATCCTTGGACGTGACCCTCCACAGAGCGCATGTTTTGCTTCCTGGCGAAACGCCGGTTCCCGTCCATGATGACAGCCAAGTGCGACGGCACCTTTCCAGCTTTTAGAACACGGACGGCGACTGATTGTAACCACGTAAGCTTCGTTTGTTTGATCCACGACATCTTGGGTACCTGCGCAAAGTTCGATCACAGAAAGAAAATTCCGAAGGTTACCGCTCAAACACGTCCGACTCTGGCCCCATTTTCACCAACCTACATTGCGGGATGCTAAAATTGTACATAATAGAGAGCCTATACCTTTTCCACCGGACCAGGGTCGCGTTATGTGGACCTAAACTAAGCAAACTCTTGCTGACAACAGTCGGCGTAGCACAGCTGATTCACATAACAGCGGAATTTTTCCGTCAACAGCAACGTCGCCGACGTGCTCGCTGACGGAAGTCATGCACATCGGCATATGCCACTGGATGTCGCCGTTGGCCTTTTTGTATTACTCCGCGCTGCCTCGAAGTGAACATTTGGTAGTATTAGCTAACATATCAAGCGAATCATACACCCAGGAACATATATTAGCTGCAATTTGTAACTGTAACTACGCTAAGTGTAAGCTTCAGTGATTTTTTTAAACCGATTCAACCTGAAAACTATTTTCTGCGTCGGAAACGTATCCGCTTCTCGCAGGGCTTCGGTTCAATGTCGTTGTAAAGTTACCTCCTTTATTTTGGATTTACCGCGAGTAGTTTGTAACGATTAACAAGCACACCGTGACGCATTATGTAGTCATATGGTACATGTAAGCATTTAATAAGGATGTCAACAGCAAGTGCTAACAGGAGGACGCAGGAACTCCTCGAAAAAGGTACCGTAAGCTTCAGAATTTTTGGGAACAAAAGTCCGATCTGTGCGAGCGTTTGTACCTGATCAGTGGAGGCTGATTTCTCATTGATTTGCTTGCAGAGTTGTATTTCATAATTTCAAAGTTCCTGGGCAGGGGACCTTGCAAGGAAGCTGCGGAGGTAATAGTTGGTAGCTTTTTTGAGTGTATGCAATCACTTGCAAGCGGCAAACCGATACATGCGTGCGTTTTTTCAGGTTCTTCGGAGGGAGATTGAGGCGCATCATGTAAGTTGCCGCTTGCTTTCCGGAAGAACCTCGTGCGAAGCACGTGGGTTGTGGCGATCAAAACATTGCGCTAGTTAGTTCCGAGCCGCGCATTCTGTTAGTGCGACGGGTGCTTGGTTTTCGCTAAGCCTAATTTTAAAAATCTTTTCTAGCTTTTGCCCAAAAGGCTCGATTGGCACGGGAATGAGCACGACAGGAGTTTTGCTGAATTGGTAAGTGACCTGGTTGCATTTTGGGCAGTTTTTGAAAGTTGACATTTTTGTCACCGTGCTGCGTGTGCGGCGGCTTTGTGTGATTTTCTGCGTTTTCGGGCTCACGTTTATTTCGAGAGCGCCAGAAATGCGACCAAACGCAGTTTCTTGCACTATCGGCGGACGATGAAGAAAAGAAAAAAAAGTTACGCTGCCCCTTTGCTGATGAATTCCGATTCACGGAGGAGCGGTTATTTGATGCTTTTTTATTTGCTGGGTTGACTCATTGACCAACAGGGGGCGTGCTGAACCGGCAGCCAATCGCGTGAGCTGTTACAAACGGGCTCGCGCTATGCGAGTCGACGATTGGTTGAGACCTTCCTGGCAATTCGTTGCCCCGGTGACGGTATACGTCACAGACGAGATGGCGTTTTCGTTGTTTTCTCGTTTTCCACGTAGCGAGTTCTGCGGGAGAGCGCAGGAAGCAGTGTTCAGTTATTCGTTTTTGTGCTTGAATGCGGACGCGTCTCTTTTGTAAGAGCAGTGGGAAGGACGTCAGTTTTCAGTTTTCTTCGGTGTTTTGTGGTTGCGGGCTCGTTGCGAATCTCACCGCTCACTGCACTGACGTAACCATATCTTGAAAATGTGTAAATAAAGAAAGTGGGTGAAATTGTGATTGCACCTTATTCCGATGTGGCGTATGTATTCTCACATGGAGGAATTTCAATGTGCCGCTTCCTTTAAGATCAAATATCGCAACTCTAAATGACCGGTGCGAGCTGTAAAGTTTGTTCTCTATACATGAATGAGACTGACGTAGCACTTTGCATTCATTCTTTAGTTGAATTTCTATCAAATAAAGCCCCTTAATAAATACTTCATGTGGCTTCTGTTTATATTGTTGTTGCCAATGAGGCATAATACTGTGGTGAAATGAAACACATCATTCTACAACTGTTCAAACTTCAGCGTGTACTTGTATTGTCACACTGTTTTCCCTCTACAGTCCTTGGGTTTTCAGTTGGCAAATTAATTTACAGTCACAGCATGCTTATCCCTTAGCACAGGACCACTTTTCTTCTTTTAAGTTAATTGGGACAACACTAACGCTGTTCACCCTGCACCCTTCGTCAAGAACATAGAGATGGTTTAGTGGCAGTTACCAAAAACGGTAAGTGAGGTTTCAGGCTAATAGCTTCATAATAAGTTGGAAAATACATTAAATATATTTTAGGGGTGAACATGCGTAAAATTTGTACCTGTAACACTAATAAAATGAACCAGTCCAAAGCTGTAGCTTCTGTCAACTGCAATGTGCCTTGAATGACAGATCTGTCGTAATTTGACAATATAGAACGAGCAAAAACCCCTGTGGTCATGAAAAATAGTAATAACTGTTTCTTATTTGTAATATTTCTATTTCATATAGTTTGCTCACACTAAACTATTAATTTAAATATTAACATTACTGTGCTTTTTAGTCATAGAAAGTTTTGGGGCATCAGTATTCCTGAAAGGAAGTTTCCCAACAAAATAATTATTTCTGAGTCATTAAGTAGAAGAGTTGAGGTTCGGTGCACTATATGTAATATAGCACTTGTTTCACTCTGAGTGGCCTCGTTCTGCGTGTTGTGCCTTTGAGACTAACTTATCTGGAAACAGAGGTGAGGATGGCAAAAGAAACATTGTCGACACCGGTGGTACTGTGTCATTCACATTTTCCATTGGTGTCTTTAGCACTAAATGTGCAGTAAATACCAGCCAAGCCTGGTTCTAATTCTACTAAGGTATCAATACTGTGTGGTATCCATTATATTCGGAAATCTCGCTTGCGTTACAGGCAAGTTCCAACGTGCACATTCCCGATGACTACCTGCTGCAAATATGTTCTCGGATTGGTCCTCTTTTGGACCAAGTCATACCATGTGGAGTGGCTGGCTCTCGGTCACTTCTGGGCTCTGGGAGCTACTCTCTGCTCAGGCAGCACTCAAGTGAGTGACTTGTATATTCAAGGTGGTACAGGTCCCTGTGTGAGGGTTCTTCAGTGGTGCCTTTATCCATTCATGCATTAATTCACTAGTGAAGGGAAGTGCAAGCATTGACTTGGCTAGACTTGCAGCTTAGCTTGCAGTGCGACTACAGTTACTTAGACGTTCTTTTACAGGATGAAATTACCATGATGTCTTACTGAAGACTTGAAAATTTGTACTGTCTGTGTGAAGTACACTATTACACGTGGCAAGAATCGTGCAAAATTGCAACAGAAGTTTTTTTACTGACAGGAACTTATGTTATGTAGCAGTAATAGTCCGTATTAGTGTCGGTGTCCGCACTGTTGTGAAATTTTTGTGCAATCGGAAAACATGTAAAATACCTCGCGATTTTGGGGAAATACCACGGAGCAATCGGGTTCTGGAAGGAGAGCAATGCAAGGAGAAGTAAATATAGTTAGAGAAATTAAATCTGTAGCGCAGCATGCCGGCCAACAAATGCCATTCTGAAGCATGCTCTTCTTGTAATCTCTGTGCTTGTCAGCGGGGATGGTTCGGATTCTAATTGTAAGTCCGTACAGAGTGGTGCGGTTGTGTGTCTTACCGATCATGGAGAATGCTGTTTTCCCCCAACATTTGGGCTACTTCCTGATGTGATAGAGAGGAGGAAGGAAACGGCAGGAACTTTTGTCAATCTTGACTTCTTGAATGTTCTTTTACCTTGGCAGTGGTACGACGACCTCGTGCCACAGCAGATGTGGCAGTCCGGCTACATGGTGCCCCTGCCTGCCTTGCCCCTGGTACGACGCCTTGCAATATTGGTGAGTGCTACATCATTATACTTGTGTTGTCTGCATCTCCTGCTCTGCAGCAAGCACGGGTTGATATGCTTTCTAGGAATGCTGTGTCACGATTTCTTGTGCCAATAAATAGCCGTGGGAGGGTGTGCAAATAGGGCAGTTTCCTGCTGTTTTCAAAATTGCATGCGCAGCGCAATTTGTTGGCGCAGACCACTACTGTGGAAAACTTTCTATACTTACGAGAACAGAAATCTGGGCAAGTTTATAAGAATGCATATTAGAGCAGGTAGTGGAAAACTACGAGGACACAAGCCAGGAACGTATACACGAGACGAGCGCTAACTCGTGTATGTGTTCCTGGCTTGTGTCGTATTTTTGCATTACCTGCTGTAATATGCAAACTTTCTGTGCTTTCAGTTTATTCACTATAAGTATGCTTTGCTTTTTAAAAGAGCCTTGTGTTTGTAGAGGGACTCATGTCGCCAGATCTGACCTTTTAACTATTGTTGCAGACATATATGAGTGTATGGCAGATTTCTCACGAGCGCATCTATTCTAAAAAACATCGTTTGATCTCCCAGTCTCAATGTAACTTGGCATTTCCATGTTTTTTACCCGGGCCTCTTAATGTATACCAGAGCTGCCCAGGTGGCATAACTAAAACTGTTCTCCCGCACGCTGTGCACGTTATTATTTCATTGAAGTGCATGTTAGCGTACTTGTTGATGCCTGAAGTATGTAGTGTTGCACGCGCTGAGTAACTCACAGTATTGCATTCGTGTGCAGCGATGGTGTTGCAGGGACGACAGCTGGGTGCCCTGGCAGGCGGCAGCTGCAGACACCAGCTATCTACCCAGTTCTACGTGAAGGCGCAACTTTTCAGGCGCCTCCTAGGGCACCTGTCGTCCGTCTACTGTGTCCTCTTTGACCGCAGTGGCAACTACATTTTCACGGTAAATATTTTATGTAGAGGGAAGAAAGGGAAATTGACAACCACATGTTCGTGGCACAGAGCCACAAGAAAATCCATATGGATTTCTCAGAAATAGAGCTTTTTAGTTGCCAGAAAAAATTTTTTCAGCAACCATTTTTCACCACCTTAGAAGCTTCCTTTCTGAGAAATCCGTATGGATTTTCTTGTGGCTTCGTGCTACAAATGGGTGGTTGGTTGTCAGTCTCTCTCTTAACCCTTCCGCCACCTTGCGGGATTCCGCAGAACCGATTTGCAATAATGTCTGTCCATGTGCTCTGAGTTGTCTATTAATGCACCCTCGTGCTGCCGATTCTTAGCATCCTGGTTAACCCAATTGGTAAAGCGACTGCCCCGGAAATGCATTGGTCCCACGTTTGATTCCTAGACCATGACAAATTTTTTGGCAACTAAGAAGCTTTCTTTTTGAAAAATCTGTATGAATTTCCTTGTGGCTTCATGCTACGAACGGGTGGTTGTCAATTTCTCTTTCTTAACCCTTCTGGCACTTTAGGGGGCTATTTTGTATGCGTTCTGTGACAGAATGGAACGAAAGGTCATAAGAGGACGGAGGGAGCAAACAGCCAGTAGGCGAGCTGGGGGAATTCAGAAATGTATTCACAATGCATGAAGAAGTGTAGAATTATTATAGCTGAACTTCAATAATGGCAGGTATTGTGTTTCAGTGCTTGAAATTGAAGAGTGTGATGACTTTAAATATTTATTTGTGTGAATGTATTGAGTAGACGTCAGGTGGTGTCGCAATTTGACGAGTCATGAGGTGGTGGGGGGCTGGCTGCGATTTTTTTTAAACTATCGGCACGGGATTGGAGTATGCCAGACACAAAGCAGGCTAATTCGACTCTCCGGCCCCAGTGCTTACGTTTTGATCCAATCCAAGTCGTCTGGAGACTGTTCTGTATCCGTTCTGTCGGACAGAACGGTCGCTTCGTCCTTTCTGTGCCCGTTCTTTGCCAATGGATTGACAGCACTGCCATCTCCGGCTGCTATTCTCCCGTCTGACCGTCAGACGAGCCTCAACCAATCCCGTGCGGCTCCCTCTTGCCCTCTCATGAGGTTTCGTTACGTTCTATGACAGAACGTGTACAAAATAGCCCCCTTGCAGAACTCCACAGAATTGATTTGCGATAATGCTTTATGTAGAAAAAAAAATGTTAGTTTCATGGGAGTAGATGCCCCCCCCCCCTCCTTTCCCACCTCTCCCTGGCACAGCCTCTGATTGAGAGATCTGTCATTCTGCACTTGGTGCATTCTCATCACAGGGTGCAGATGACCTGTTGGTGAAGATGTGGAGCGCCCAGGACGGAAGGCTACTGGCCACACTGCGGGGTCACTCGGCCGAGATCACCGATCTGGCGGTGAGTCCCGACAATCAGTTGCTGGCGGCCGGCAGCTGTGACAAGGTCATCCGCGTCTGGTGCCTGCTCACCCTGGCACCCGTTGCCGTGCTACTGGGACACACCGCTATGGTCACCTCGCTTCGGGTGAGAGACAACGCCACACACGTGCTCGAAGTGACGTTGCGCGGTTCATGTGCACCATGCAATGTGCCTTCTTCTGTTTACGCAGTTTTGTCCATACCCGAAGGGGGACAGGCAGTTTTTGGTATCGACAGGCAACGATGGCTGTGCATGTTTTTGGGACTACTCGAGCAGCACAAAGAGTTTCAAGTGAGTTATCTCGTATGTTCTGTTTTTTAAAAAAAGGCATTGCAAGTTTTTTAAATATCACAGAGCAGGCTGGTTACAGTGGTGAAGCAGTACTAAAAAGCTTCTTTTTTTCTTCTGTGTTGTATTATACACTTCAGAGACTGCATGCAGACTGGCGTGCCTTGTCGACATTTTACTTCCTTGTTGTCTAGTTTCTATTTGCCTTGCCTTATACCGCTATTCACTGTCTCATGTGGTAACTCTGTATTTACAGCCCTAAGCCGCTCAAATTTACCGAGAGGACACGTGCAGGCTCACAGATGATCTGCTCCTCGTTTAGTCCAGGTAAGGGTGCTGTCCTGCCACAGACACGAAACATTTTGTGGATTTAAGAATAGGCACCTGAAATGGCACCTGTTCAGTAATATCCATCGACAGGAGTTGACAACTCTTGACCGTTGCTTATGAAAACCCAACAGGTGGGGCCTTCTTGGCTACAGGCAGCACGGACCATTTTGTTCGGGTTTACCACATCTTGGCCCCGACAGGTCCGGAGCGGATCGCTGAACTCGAGGCACATGCGGTATGATGCTTGCCATGGAATTGGGATCATTTTGTTCAGCTTTGCTGCACGACACACCTGCAAGTTTTGAAATTGAACCTTCATGTGCAAAGCCATTTAGAGTTCAAAATTGTGCGTGTGCTTATGTAATTTATCTGAAAAGAAACTTCCCAAGTTGAATTTGTTGTACTGTAGTTTAGCCCTTTGAGGGTCGAATTTTTTTGAAGAAAACTTTCCCTGGTGGTTGGATTATTTTATCGCGAATTTTGAATATACAAAATGTGTAAAATCGTGAAAAATTCTAAAAAGAAATCGGGGACAGTATTTTGATGTCAGCATCACTCAGAGCTGCAAAATGTTCAACAATATTTCACAGCATGATATTTCTTGAAACGCAGGTCTACGCACAGCCCCTTATCGCAGTCTGCACACATAAAACGTGTCTCCGGTCTCTTGGAGCGACGGGTGGTGTTGGCACATACACAGCGTCTTTTCTGCGTGTGGCTTCCGCAGAGTCAACTCAGTATACAAGGACAGCGATAATACCCCGTGAGCGTCGGTGATAAACAAGCCAAGAGCAGCACCAATAAAGATGGAAATCAACTTCCACCACCCCTGCAAGGGCGTGCTGACAAAGATAAAAATCAAATCTTGCGTGCCTCCATTCCATTGTGATCACACGGCGAAACCGAAACTACGAAAGGGCGTTGCCACAGACCATGCGACACGCTGAAGTTGGAAATCAGTTCTGTTTATTTCTAGAAGGCAGCACAATCATTTCAAACGTTTCTTGTAAGTAAGTCCTAGGAGGTGGCCGCACTTCCCAGTGAGCATGCATCGTCATTACATCGCGAAATTTCAAACGGAGAGTCGAAAACGTATTCGTACGGCAAAGACCTCGCGGGGCAGAAATCCGCTGCTGTACACGTACGGCAAGAACCCTCAGAAGGTTAAGGGCACAATGAGTTTCGCCGTTGCTCAAGAAAGGAGACTCTCAAATATCTTTTGTTATCTTGCGGCCCAGTTATTGGGTTGATTATGCTTCGGTTTGGCAGTGAGTTTAGACACAGCGAGGTGCTTTTGTAGGATAACTGTTTAATAGCCACAAGCAATACAACAAAAATCAATTTTTACGCTTCTTGGAAGCACACTGTCAATGAGGGGCCTATTGCAGTGGTCCCGTGCGTGCATCTGTCTGATTGTTCATTGTGCAAGTGTTGATGGTCAAGTCGTATCGTGGTCATCTTCCTTCCTTAGTGATCCAAGCAAAAGGGTGTTATCACATCTTTTCTCTGAACAGGACCAAGTGGACAGCCTGCAATTCGCCAATCATAGCTGCCGGTTTGTGAGTGGTTCCAAGGACGGCACGGCCAACGTTTGGACCTACGAACGACAGCAGTGGAGGTCGACGCGACTTCGTATGGCCACCAAGTTGGTTGGGTTAGTCGCAGTGCTACTTTTTATTCATTTGAAGTTCTAGGCGATTGATGATGAGAAGTAACATTACAGCATTTATAAAGTGTGTAGGATCTCAAATCCTGCTGGTAACGTAAGTGACAAGACTAGTGCAAACATACAAATACGGCATCTGTTGCACTTTCAATGCTATGCGAGTTAGCGGAAATATGTATAAGAAACAGAAAATGTGTTGGGACACACTAGGAAATTTAGGAACCCTAAATCAGCGTACAGGGTTACTGATTAAACATTCCCTTGTGCCGTACTATGAAGCCAAATAGGAGGCTTTTAATTAACTAGTTGATCCCATGGTAGGTAACGGCGAGTACGCTGTTAAGGGGAGACGCGGGTCTTGGAACGGTCAAAAATGGTCAAAAAATCGATTTTTCGCAAAGCTTATTTTCGAGGCGTTTGTACTTCTGAGCACCTACTCTCAAATTGCTAACGCTAAATTCGGTCGGGAAACGCGATAAAATCGGCTTTCAAAGCACCCCGGCAGCACTAAAATGTCCCCAAAAGGACGAAATTTGTTCGAACTTCCCGCGCGCGCCATGAGCGTTGCAGCGGGCCGAGCGCCGCCATCTTGGGCTAGATTTGAAGCTGTTTTCTTTGTGCACATTTTGCGCCATCTCAAAATGGCGTCGCTCAAGCAGAACGGCCGCCGTCGCGGGTTTTCTGAAGGTCGTTTCCAGGCCACTGATTGGCTCTCACGCGGCGCGCTTTTCAAGCGCGCCTTTCCGAGTCTCCCATTGGCTGGCGCGACCGACACGTCATTTTTTTTTCTTTGTGTTTGGTTCTCCGCCGTGGCTGTCCGTTTGTGTGCGCCTGCTTTTGCGATCGTGCGTGTTTCTCGACGGACCGTGTCTCTACTTTGTGCCGGTAGTTTTTCCACGCGATCGAGATGCCTGGAGACTCTCGTCTGAAACCATCGACGCAACGAGCTTTTGGAAGCCGTAAAAAACGGGCTTGGAACAAGAAGGCGCCGGCTACAAGTGCACCGTCGGCAGCGGAGTTGGAGTCGCGGCCGGACCCTTTGGACCTGCCGGGAACTTCAACTGACGACACCGTGGGACCAAGTTCGACTAGCGAAACACTTCGGGTTGATGCCGCGTACTACTCAACGGCGGAGCAGGCGCAGCGAGTTGAGAGATCGGCGCAAACGAAGACCGTTCTGTCTGGAAAGTCGGCTACCCAGCGCAAGTTCGACCTTCTTGGAGTAAGCGCGGAGTGCCAGACCGGTGACGCCGGGACCGATTTTTTGCTCGTCGATATGAAAGTTTTGAATAACTTTTTTGCACAAGCGAAGTGCGACAAATGCGACGCAAAAAGTCTCAGCGTGAGGAAGGCAACGGACAAGGAGTACGGCCTTGCGGTAAAGCTTATTTTTTCTTGCAGCAGTTGTGATTTCGAGAAGAAGCAATTTTCTTCTCCGAGAGTGAGCGGAACTGCCACCATCACTCCCTTCGAAGTCAACATGAGGGCCATGAAGGGGATACAGATGATAGGCAAAGGTGTTACTGCCCTTTCGGACTTTTGTGCGTGTATGAACCTTTCGCACCGAGGCTTGCACCACAAGACGTTTCAGGGACACCTAAAAAGTTTAGTGAAAGCCTGCGAAAACACAGCGACTGAAAGTGAAGCTGCTAGTGTGGCAGTAATAAAAGAGCTGTATACAGACTTCCTGAACCCCATAGGGAACATCGATGTTGTGTTCGACGGCTCATGGATGACGCGAGGTCGGAGCTCACACATAGGTGTGGGCTGCATCATTGAGCTCTACACTGGCCTTGTAATTGACCATGTTGTTTACTCAAACTTTTGTCTCGGCTGTGCCCTGGGACCACAGCCGCAAGACGAAGGGTACACCGACTGGCTGGCAACCCACGAGTGCCAACGAAACATCGAATGCAACTCTGGCCGCATGGAAGTAGAGGCTGCGCTGACCATGTTTCAGAGGTCCTGGGCCAAGCATGGTCTGCGCTACACGACTGTGCTCTCTGATGGAGACAGCCGCACTTTTCATGCCTTGTCCGAAGCCGAGGTGTACGGCTTTATCCAAATAGACAAAAAGGACTGCATCAACCATGTCCACAAGCGAATGGGTGCAGCTTTACGGAACCTTGTGGACAAAAAGAAGGCTCAGGGTGAGTCTCTTGGGGGTAGAGGAAAGCTCACACAAGAGAAGATCAAGAAGATCGCGAATTACTACGGATATGCCCTGAGGAGCAATATCAATGAAGTGCCAGCTATGAAGAGGGCAGTCGAAGCTACACTGCTGCACATGACATCGACAGATGATGCACCAAAGCACTCAAAGTGCCCCGAGGGTGCTAGCTCTTGGTGCAAGTACAATAGAGCCTTGGCCAATGGGGAGAGTCCACCTTCACACAAGAATGCCCTGCCGGCTTGTGTTGGGGCTGCTCTGGAGCCAGTCTTTGCGAGGCTCAGTGATGAGAGCCTGCTGGCACGGTGCTGTGAAGGGAAGACCCAGAACGCGAGTGAGAGTCTTCATTCGGTCATCTGGACCCAAACTTCAAAGAATGGGAACGCTTCGCTGGAAAGTGTGAAGCGAGCTGCCGCTGAGGCTGTTGCCATCTACAACCAAGGAAGAAGGGCAACCAACGAGTCCATTGCTGCAAGTTTGGGCTATATTGCTGGGGATTGCCTTGTTCGACGAAGCCTAGAAAAAGACTCTCTGCGTTTACGCAAGGCAAATGCAACTCATCTGAAGAGCACCAACACAAAAAAGACTCTTGCAAGGAGACACAAAACGGGTGCAACTGAAGATTACAGTCCTGGACTACTTTGAAGGTATTCTCTCAAGCATAGCAACCTATTACCCAGGGTAACATGCTGCCTAACATCTAGAAGGTTCTTCCTAAAGACTGAAAAGACATGAGCAGCCAGTCGCTTGAGCCTCATACCCCATGGCTTTTCCAGAACCCCCCAGCCGCTTGTCATGGTGGGGTTTTGATCATGCTTTGCACATTGGAAAATTTTTTTAGATATGATTCCTTGGGTGGAACAAGACACTTTCTGTTTTGTTTTGAAGGGAAACAGATGGGGAACATGTGAATAAAATTTATGGTTAAAGGTTCCTTTTAGAAATTTATACAGTGCGTGTCAATCTTCAAACGCGATTTTCTCAGCTTCACATTTTTTGCCAACTTGACCAGCCTTACGGATCTTTTCATTATGTTTTTGTAAGGTAATTTTGATAAATTTTATACCGTTGAATTCGTAAGAAATAGGACTGTGGAGCTATGCTATTTTTTTTGTGGCTAAGATGAACATATGAAATTTTGTGAACAATAATGTGAGCTAATTGCATTTCAAGATTACACAATGTCAATACAATTGAAAGTTCTTATATGATGATATATCTCAGTGACAATATAAATAGCATAGCTCCACATGGCAGGTCTTTGGCTACAGCTGCATCTTAAACAGAACCTAAAAATACTGAGGGAAAGTGTCTTAATGACCCGTAAGAAATTACCTAATTAGATTTCACTTATGCTCTCACAATTTGATAACTAATTGAAGTACATGAAAACTAATTATATTTTTGAAAACAGGAGGAAGAAATACATATACACACCCAATTTCATTACAATATCTCCAATAATAAAACTTTTCGTTTCGAGACCAGTGTCTCCCCTTAAAAAGAAATGCATCATTTGTTTTCAATTTTGCCCACTGGAAAGTCCTTTTTACTGCTGTATAAATGCTGAGATAATCCAAAAACATTTAATCTACTAGCATAACCCTACTACTTATAAGGCGCCCAAAGCTTGTCAGTGCATCCAGCTTTTGGCAGTATCACATTGTGGTTTTTAAGCACTGCGCCATTGCTTTCAAGTCGTGCACAGCACGCGGCTCGGCATGTCGGAAATATGTGGCTACAATCTCTCCATTTTTATGATGTGCAAAGGAACCTTTTTGAACATACTGGAAACCGTTCTCCATTTTGCAAGAATCAAGCGTGGCATCATGTTGGTTTGTTGCAGATCTGAGGAACAAGTGGAGGAGGACCCCAAGCAGAGGTTAAAAGTGACCATGGTTGGGTGGAACCAGGATGACCACCTAGTTGTGACTGCTGTGAACGACCATTCCATTAAAGTGTGGGACTCGCACACGGGCAAGCTGAAGCACATTCTCTTGGTAAGCACCCCTTTTGAGTCTTCAGTAGGACCACTGTTTTTTATTGCCGTTATAACTGGTACTAGATAGGTATACCAGGTTGTTGGGCTACACTCCTGGCATTTACAAGTGTCGCTGTCCCTTGTTGTGGAGGCATGATAATCCAAAAAGCACGCAGAAGTTCTGCAGAGTCGCTGATGTTTCACACAGCAGCACACCAAATAGAAAATCGCTTGGGTATAGTGCCACTTGTGCCATGTCAACAAAATGCTTTAGATTTTTCATTCACTTGAGTGATGGTCACTGCAATATTGATACAGTAGACGTCCGATTTCCCGGACCCTCAAGGGACCGCGTAAACGTCCGGAAAATCGGGCAGTCCGGAAAAACGAATACACATGAAAACGCACCTTTTTGGTAGGTATTTTTCGCTGACGAGGAGGGTCACAGCCGGAATACAAGATTCCCATAGCAATTCAGCCAATGCATCGTTTAGGTGGCTCTGAAAAGAGCCGCTTATAAAAAAAAAATACGACGTGGCCGGCACTAGAGTTACTGTATATGCTACCTTTAGGTAGCAGAGTTGCGCATCTGTCTTCCAACGCCGCTAGCAACCATGCATTGCGGAGGAGCTGCCGCTTGGGCCAATTTTTTTATTTCTCGGCGCCTCCGCTGCAGCGAACTGAATTAACACTAGCCATCGACAGCCAATGTTTATCGCCGGTCTTCGACACGCCAGACAGGTTAAACACGGTAGGCATGTCGCCTGCAAAAACGAAGTGCGACTTCACCGCATAGCTGTGGTTGCTAGCCGGACCTATGCGCTACTCTGCTACCTAAAGGTAGCATATACAGTGACTCTAGCCGGCACTACCTCATAGGTCAGCACTTGGGCGCAAAGAAGTCGCTTATTTTCTTTTGCACGGTCCGCTTGCCCGCGATTATGTCTGCCTCAATTTCAGTCAACGTCATGTTGCCGCTGTACACCAATGACAGTGTCATCAGTGCTCGCGTCAACTCCGAGCTCGTTGGCTGTGTAGGAGCTGGCTCTTCGTTCTCGGTGTCGGAGTCATCGGAATCCTCCGTAACTTGATGAATGATTTCGTCACCGGTCAACTCCGCACATAGCTCGAGGTCTTTGTCAGCGTCGGCGAATCCCTCAAGGGTTATCTCGGCTGGAATCAACACGCCGCCAGTGCGCAGATCGTCGAAGGCAACGTCCGTGGATGGCAGTTCGTCATCGTGAGCCTACGAGGTGGCTTTGTGCGCTTCGAAGGCGCGGACGAAGACGAAAGAGCAGTCGGTGCCATTGCTGTAAACTGTGAATCCGCTCGACGAAAAGCGCAGCACGAAACAGCTAGGAACTCGGTGGATGCTGAAGGTCGGGAAATGTGATCACTGAAGGTAGCGCGCAGCAGCAAACGATCAACCGCAGACACGACCGCAGAGCTTGCACAGCTGACAAAACAACACGTGAACGAACACAGTGAGGTTTGGCTTGGCTAAGCTACGGCTGGCAACGGATTGACACGTGCGGTTTCGAGGTTACGGCAGCCGTGGTGCGGTGCGGCGGTGCTGCTGGCCACACCAATGCCACACCTGCGATGCGAGTATGGTGGGTTCAAGGATATGAAAATGAAAACAACCGAAATGGCGGCGTCGGTGGTGACTTTGGGTCGGCGGTTAACAGTAAAAAGTCCAGGAAATCGGATGGCGAACGCTATAAGCGTCCGGAATTTCGGACTTTTTAATACATTGACTCTACGGGGAACTTGACGGTGCCACAGATGAGTCCGGGAAATCAGGCATGTCCGGAATTTCTGGCATCCGGGAAATCGGACGTCGACTGTATTTCGCACATTGTTTATTGCAGGATAATTTATTGAGGCATATAGCGGCAAGACACTGGGGGATCTTTTGAAATTCTGCTGACTCAAAAGTCGTGTGTAATGTAATTTCACGTTGAATTCTGTTTGCCCTGCTGTCTTTCGTGCCAGTCTTCAGTGTGAACAAAAGGGCACACAGCTGAGAGTGTGAGGACATTGAGTGGCTGGTGCTTTCACGTTTCTCAAAGTAGTGATTTTTATTTTTTTATATTCATTAGGGGCACGAAGACGAGGCATTCGTTCTTGAGTGCCATCCTGAGGACAGCAGAATACTTCTCAGTGGCGGACACGATGGTCGCATCATCATCTGGGATCTCGTTGCAGGGTGTTCAGTGCGGAGCTTCTTCAACATGGTAAGCTATTAATTCAGGTTCCTTCTTTGGCTGTTCGAGTTTGCAACATTGGACTGCTCTTTCGAGAGTATCTAAGCCCATGGGTTCTCCAGCTGGGTTCTGTGAGCGGTCAGAACAAATGCAACCCACTCCCGTTTTACCCCCATTACACTCAAACCTCATTATAACACAGTCACATCTGCCACAAAAATAACTTCGTTATACCCGAAAATTCGTTATAAACGTTTATTTTTAACACTGTGTCTATGACAAGACTATTCTTTATTTACTTCGTTATAACCGATAATTCGTTATATCCGTGTTTGTTATACAGTAAAAGCTCGTTAATTCGGATTTCACGGGACCGGAAAAAATGTCCGAATTAACCGAATGCCGAATTAACGAATAAACAGGAAAAACAACATTAAAATCAAGTTGCAGAGGCATACCTTTATTTGCTGAAGTATTTTGTAATGGTCGTCTGCGTTTTCGCGCAGATTCCGGCTGACATTACAATTTTTCTTAACTCTTCCAAACGGCCAACAGCACGCAAACTGTTGCAAGTGCTCAGGCAAACGTCCTCTAATATCAAAAGCGCCTCCGAGACTTCCCGTGAGGTGCGACGATGAGGTCACGACATCATTAATAATTTCTTGATCGGGCAGGAGACCAGTCGTGGCGACAAAATCATCAATCGCGATGTAGTCCTGAAGGGTCATATTGTGGGAAGGACAGCATCGAAGGTCGGACAGTCATCGTCGGTGGACTCGGCTGATAACTCGTCGATGCCATCGTCAGCTACTGCCGCATGCTCGGGCCTCACATGTAAACACGGTCACAACGGGGAAAAATAAGAGAACTCCGCAAGAAGAGACGGTGCCGACACAACACAAGGGAAAATGGCGTCGGAGGCGCATTGGAGCGAAGAAAGAAGACGCCGACGTTCGGTGACGCTGCGATCGCCCCCACTAGTTGATGACGATGGCGATGTCACTCAAGTTTCGGTTTCGCTCCAGTGGTGCCAGCGATGCTTTACCACACTTTTGTGTAGCGGCAGCCGTCAGCATTTGTCCGAATTAAGCGGTGCGGAGCCCAATTCTGACGAATTAACGAAGGTTTGCTCCCGTAGATTAACATGCACTTTGGCCGGGACCAACAGAGCCGTCCGAATTATCCGAATTTCCGAATTAACGGGTGTCGAATTAACGAGCTTTTACTGTATTGAGGTTTAAGTGTAACATCTAATTTATTGACTTAGACCAGAAAACGTGCAAGAAATTTTACCTTTAACGGAGCCATTGCACGCGTCGAATCCACATATGAGGTGTCTGCAGGTAGCGAGAGACCCACGCGGTAGCAGCAGTGAAGACTCTTTGTCTAGTGCACCATGAAATTTGCGATTGGTGGATCCGCGGCAACCAAGTGCCTGGAGCGATGCTCGTGAGCGCACTTTGTAACACGTGCATGGGAATGAATTGGATAATTGCAAGTCTATTTATGTCGGCGATTGCAAGTCTGTCTATGTGTTATAGCGAGTTCAACACCAACAGCGATGGCCTTAGAGATTAAAGGTAACAGGCCAATGCAGCAGCGTCAGTACTGTGGTTACGCATCGAGAAGCATCGCCGAACCCCGCCCCGCTTTCAATCCCGATTTTCCTCGTGGTAAAGTACATGAAAAAGCCGAGGGTTCCACGGCACTGTGGAATAGCCGTTGGGGTTCCCTAGGGCCAGGAGGTTTGAGAACCCCTGTTCTAGCCAAAAACCTGTTGTGTACCCTAAGTGCCTATTCAATGTTTCAATCAAGGCTGAGCAAACAGTAGTGTAAAGGTTGCACCATATTTTAATGTGCACAGCTCGCGGTTGTGTATATGGACAGCTGCAGTTACATATCTGGACGAAGGGAAGAAATTTTGCACATAGCCCATGTTGGTGAGTGTGTGCAGTGACAGTGAAGTTTTTATTATGGGAATCTAGTGCTGAAGTTTGCACAAAGAAAAGCTCCGTGGAATTTTGGTACCAGTCATCAGTTGTTTTCCTTGCTGCTGTCTGTGCATGTAGCTGTTTCATGGCAATGCTTGGCAGTGCACTTGTGTCCAAATTATGTCTTGTGGTGCAACTTGCATTCATTGCTGTGAGGCTTCATCTCAATGCAGCACTATTTTACAACCTGTACAGCATGTTATATGTGCAGAAATGCAGTATGTGTGTTTCTTTCAAGTGCGCATCTGTGTTGACTGTGGCACTGATTGCACTCTCCATCTCCCCAGATTGAAGGACAGGGACACGGAGCGGTGTTTGACTGCAAGTTTTCTCCAGACGGCCTCTTGTTTTCCTCAACCGACTCGCATGGTCATATAAGCATCTTTGGCTATGGCTCCGGGGACCCATACAAGAAGGTGACTGTTTCTATGAAAACGAAAGACTTATTTGACGCATGGAGACAAGAAAGGCGTGTGCCATGTCATGTCATGTGATCACTTTCAGGGGCGCTTTCACTTTTGCAAGAATTGATCTTGCTGGCCAGACACATCGGTGTCTACAAACGACGGTACTCTTGGCACAGTGCCTAGACACTTACAACAGAGCTTGGATTGCTAGTGCCTGTTGAGAAGTTTGGTGCTGTGAAAGTGAAAGTAATACGATTGAAAGTGGTTGTTTGAGGATAAAGTCCAATTTATTTCACGACAATCCTCCTCACAGGTCTTCGGTGGGCTTATAGGCACCTCATGTACAAGCCACAAAAGTATGGCTCTTTTTGTGCAAGGAAATAATGAAGGAAGGGCTCACAGGGAGCGCAAACTTTCGACTGTTTATTCAACAAATAATGCAACGTAATTGGCACCCGTTCAGGATTTGTGTAATAAATGATGTAGCGGCTGGTGGTCTTGTCGGGCGGCTCTCCGTTCATCGCTGCGAATGTTGGAGGAAGTGACCGGTACATTTATGCATCTTCCGCCTCCAGGTTCCGGACGAGCAGTTCTTCCACACGGACTACCGGCCTCTGATCCGCGACGCGCAGCAGCATGTGCTGGACGAGCAGACGCAGTGTGCTCCCCACCTGATGCCACCGCCCTTCTTGGTGGACATCGATGGCAACCCGTACCCTCCCGATCTGCAGCGCCTAGTGCCTGGCCGGGAGCACTGCCTCGACTCTCAGCTCGTCCCTTATGTGGCTGTGCTTGCCAATGGTGGGAAGCCTTGCTCTGTTTCTTGCATTACTTGCGAAATGCTTGTGGATACAGTTGACGCTTGGTAGAGAAGGCATGCATCAAGTAGCACTCATGGCCACTTTGGTTTAGCTCTTTACATCCACTTGCTTATTTCTAACCGCGTTAACCCATACAGCTCAACAAGCCTGTCTTTAAAATGCCTTTCTTTTTCTCTCTCGCTCTCTCTCTTTCTGCCTTTTTCTTTTTTCTCTCCACTCGAACCTTGTGTGAACAAATTGAACTTTGAATTTACAGATTACCGAATATAATAAAGGCGAGTAATAAAAGTCGGGTATAACTGTTATTGTGAATTCCGACTGTATTCTTGAACCTTGCTATAATGAATGACTTCGTTGCATGCGCCAGTGCTAGTGTGATATCGGATAACTCACTTGCCTTAGACAATAATCTAGTTGATTGTATTCATTGCAGGGAAACCTTACTTCAAGTACAGTAGACTCGTTAAACGGAACCTGAAGGGACCAGGAAACTGTGTTCTATTTTAATTAACAGGAGTTCCGTTTACTGTGAGATGAACAGGGATGCAGAATCCAAGTACGAGACCAATCATATCAGAAACAGATTTCTGTTCACTGAGAGTCTACTGTAAACCAATGTTTCAAATAACATGGATCTCTAAGGGGATTTCAAGGAAAACTCTTTTACTTCTTCATAGTCATTATTTCATTATATTCTGTTTAGCCATAACGAGGCCAGAGTGTATTGGGTTTTATGAGGCTGGAGAATTCAATTTATTGTAGAGAACTAGAAATGTGAGACAAGTAAGCAGTTGGCATTTGTAACCTACAGCACCCTTTGAGGGGAGATGTGGATTTTAAAAACATGCTTTTTAATATTTACTAGACTTATTCAGTTGTTTCTGCAGATCCCATTAAGTATATTTTTAATAGCTGCGTTACAACGAAACATATGCAATTTCTAAAATTTATTTTGCACATTTCTTAAGGGGCTTTTTGGCAACTTTGCTTTGTCAAGCATAAAAACAAAGTATGTGGTCAGATTGCCAGTGTGCTGCTCTAGCCGATGATGCTATTAAATTTCTTATGATGTTATTCACCAAATTCTCGATAATCGTAAACACACACCAAAAATTTTTTTACTCATGCTTGCATCTGTTTATTCTGCACTCAAACTTTGCTAAAAAACGATCAAATTGAATCAGTCAAATACTGAATAAGTGCGTTAAATTTCATTCAGTTCACCCAACTAATAAAAAAAAGACGTATTTTTAAGGCCCATGTCTCCCCGTGTTTGTGGCTTTTGAGACAATGTTTATCAGGCCACTGGCATTTTGTAACTATCATGTGCCACCACTATTCGTGTGTTTCAATAATGAAGGCTTCCCTGGCATGATGGATGACTTGGCGTGATACTGGTATCTTCAGGTGAATCTGAGATCTTGGAGCCTGTGCGTCCTCTGGAGAATGAGGATGACGAGGATCGGCCGGCCATCGACGAGATGATTGAGCAGCTGCAGCAGCAGCAAGATCACATGCTGGCAGCTGAAGGGCAGTCCCCACCACGATCGGCACAACAGCCTCGACTGGCTTCGAGTGAGTGCTCCATTGGATGAGCAGCTTTGGCTGGAACAGGCACATCACTGAAACAAATGCGCCTTTTCAGAATGATTTATGTGTGCGACAGCATAAACTGCACTTCTTCCTAGCAAGTGGTCATGCAAATAGACACGAGGATGGAATGACATACAAATGAAGCACTGCTTCTAAAGAACCCTGTCTCTGTGTCAGTCTTGCCATCCTTGCATCTATTTGTGCTACACAGTTAAACGTAGTCAATCTTCTGCGCATCAATTTTTAGCATCTTACCATTTGGACTCATCCTCCGATTAGAAGAGCGTATGGATTATCTAATGGCATCAAACTCGTTAATGGAGACCTTCTTGGCCACATCCCAGTCAACTTGGATGACCTTGTGAGCCCGCCCATTGTGAAGCACTGCAAAATGAACAGTAGTGACATTAGCATCAGTGCCGTAGTCTGCATCACCCTAACTAACGGTGGGAACTCTAAGGAATCCTGTTTTTGTGCAAGGTAGAACAGGATTTGCTGATTCCTTCAGTAAATAAAAGAATGTTGATGTAATAAGCATTTGTTTATTAGTCTCTTGGTACCCTCGATAACTTGACATTCGGTTAATTCAAGCATTTGTTATGATCCCACCTAATCTAAATTAACAATGTTTTACTAAAGCTGGCTGTGGCAACTTGCCCATACGGTCGTTTTTTGTATTCTCAACTATTGTACAAGGTTTACGATGATATAAAGACACTGTGCACTACGTGCTGTTCAGGTCATTCTCCAGGGGGCCACCACAGCAGAGTTGGAATGCGACGCACTGGTGATGTTGAAGGAGTGCGACAGTCCTCTGGCCACTGGCAGTCGCGGGACGCAGAGCAGCCTGGTCCGTCTTCTGAATCCGGTGCGGGTAGCAGCGCCGGCAGCAGCAATGCCAGCAACGCATCTGCACCCACCCGTCTCGTCCGGTGTTTCCTCGGGACTGCCACAAGATCGGCGCTGGTAGCCAACTCGTTGCGTCGTGCAGCCATGATGGCCGACGCTGAGCAAACCTTGTACCATGCCGAGAACCAAAGACGGCGGCAAAGTCTGGAGGTCAAAGTGGTAAGCTGTTAGCACCACTGTCTTTTTTTATCAAAGCAAGAGTTTTAAAAAAAGAAACTGAGCTATGGGACTGCGGAACTAAAAAGGAAACAATTCTATGGGACTGGCATGCAGGGCGTGCTTTGGCTTTCTGCTCATCAGTGAGCACATGTACAGAACCCTCACCCTTCCGACCCGTTTTCTTTTCTTTTTTTCTTCTTTCTTTTACTTTTTTTAACACATGTTGATAGCCTGTCTCGATGCTCAGCTGGAACAGCATGCTAAAAATTTCACTGAATTGCCTTATTTTGTGTTTTGTTTAGTAACTAAATATCCATTGTTTTTTGTGTTGTTTTTCCGCAGGTATGTGAAAACCTGCTGGCAAGCAAACGCCGTGTCAATAATTGCCGTGCCAAAGCTGCCGCCAAGAAGAAGCCCGCTGGCGTTCAAACTCGTTCCTCACGAGCAGCTCCGGGTTCAAGGTTAGCCAGAGATGACTTCGAGGTAAGTTCCCGTTAATTTCTTACACTGAGCATCTAGCTTTGTAGTATCCCTTATCGCTTTACCACTCCGTTGGTTTGTTTGTTCAGAGACACTGCTGTGACATTCATATAGCACAGTGCCATCATGCATAGTAATGTGGTCAGTCACCATTAGCATGGCATTTGATGCAAGCATGCCGCAGTGTACCAAGTACTATTGTTCTGAATTATTAATTATTGAGCTGTTGTATTGTGCTAGGTTATCCAGGTGATAGCTGTTGTTTGAACTGAACAATATGCAAACATGTACAAGTCATGATGTTGCCATGCACATTATTGTAGCCTTTCAGTAGTCTATATTTTGTTGGCAGCATGGTTTGTGTTGTGGTCTCTATGAGGTTTATGAAATTTGTTTGATGTATAGGCAGAAGTTAAATGTTGCATAGTCATTGGTGGAATGTCGAGTCACAACTGTTTTTCTTTCCATTTTGCATGATGCAGTATCATGTTCAACTGATTAACAAGTGAGAAGAGCTTCATTCATAGAGCAACATTTTAGAGAATCTCTGTGACTACCGTATCTCTGGTTTGTTGTTGAAACAAACTGCTGTTTTTATATGAATGTGAAGGTCGTGCATACAGTATGTTCTGATTGATAAGGCTTCCTTCAGGAATTTGTTCTGCCTTATAACTGACCTACTTTTGTCATCCCTGATATCAAAGGAGGTTGCATAACTTGAAATAGACAAGCATCTGAACTCTCATTATAAATTTTATCTCATGCTGATGACTGGCCAGAGCAGACGTATAGTGAGGGTCATAGAATGTCTTTCATTCTCTTGACTTCGAGTCAATAAGTTACTGATGTGACTGAAACCTTTTGGATGTAGGATCCTGATGATATCAGCTTGAGTTCCACCACAGACACCGGTGCAGTTTTCTCTGAGAGCTCCGAAGGCAGCGAAAGGTGACTATAGGTCTTTGTTGCAATGCACCGTTATTAATTCTTAGCAGCAAGTCTGTAGCCACATGTTAATTTCTTGCTTTTGGTTTATTTAACAGTTGCAGTGACTCTGACTACTCGGATTGGGTCGAGGAACCTAAGTCACGCAAGGCTGCTCCGAAGAGTAGCCCTAAAAAGCAGCGGCGGATCGTGCAACGACCCGAGGAAGAGGATGGGGACGAAGAGCACGAAGGGGAAGTCAAAGAAGAAGCGGAGTCCATGGTTGAAGAAGACTCCGACGAAGAGGATCTCGTGATAGACGAGGACGTTTCTGATGATGACGATGACAGCGCCGAGATGATCCGACCAGCGAGAAGTAAAGCAGCAGCACTCGACAGTGACGAGGACTACGTTGAGGTGACAGCTCGTGCGCGGAAGAAAAAGCACCTTGTTCGTAAAAAACAACGCAAGAAAAAGCCTCCCATAAAATCGTCCTCAACCACCCCAACACCTTCATCATCTGGAGCTGGTAGCAGCAGGCAATCTTCGGTGAGTGATATGCTAATAGAGCAGTGTTAGCAGACATTTATAGACCCTTTTCATAATACACTAGGGCTTTTCTCTGTACTGCCCAACCACCAGTGGCGCTAGAAATCAATGCAAGTGGAAATTCACATGCCCATGCTTCGGCTTGTCTCTTGCTCGTGGCTTCATCGCGAAAGCCACGTTTATATTTTTCGGGACATAACAAGAGCAAAATGTGCTTGTGCAGCTGTTTGCAAAAATGAGTGTACTGCTGCAGTTGGGGGAACCTTCACAGCATAGCATGTGCTTTCCAAGATTGTCTGTCGTGTGTAATTTGTGAAATAAGGCAATACAGTAAAAGCTCGTTAATTCGGATTTCTAGGGACCGGAAAAAATGACCGAATTAACCGAATGTCCGAATTATCGAATGGTCGAAATAAGCACAATAAATGCAAGAGTTTTTCCAACATACCTTTACTTTACTAAGTAATCGCGGATGCGTGTCTGTTTTCGAGCAGAAATTCGCGCGTACACAATTTTTCTGAGCCCTTCAAGGTGCTCAGCAGCTCGCATGCTGTCTGCAGTGCCAAAACAAAATTCTTCAAGGACGACGAGGGCCTCCGTGGCTTCTTTCACAGTACGAGGCTCATGGTGTGGCTGCTCCTCTTCAGGCTCTTCGTTCTCGGATTCGTCGCCATGCATCACTTCCTTGACGATTTGCTCATTAGTCAGAGAGTCGTCAGTGGCAACGCCACCATCAATGCCGATATGTCGAGTGTCACTGCATCAGGCATAACACTTCCGAAATCCTGCTCGTCATTGGCACAGGCGTTCGGCGACACTTCGGCATCGCTGGAGCCGGGTCGTATTGTTTGCCGACGTCATGGCACAGGAGCAACTTCTTGTCGGGAGAGCCCATTTTTCAGGGCACGCAAAATTTCTACTTTGGTGGTGAAGTCGTTGGCCTCGTACTTGGGCCGCTTCGCCGAAGTTGCCATCGGGGGAGAGTGCGTTCACACAAGAAGTCAGCACAAGAGCCCCAGCAGCGATCAAGCTAAAGGAGCCGTAGTGAATCGTTTCTCAATAAAACGGCGTCCAACGATGCAGCACACCAACGGGAACAACGGCAACAAAGCAACAAAATGGCAACGCCGAACCCACACGCGAAGAAAAGCGTTCAACCAGTCTCAAGTCAAGCCAAGTCAATAATTGATGTCCATGGCGATGCTGGGTTTGGGCTTTACTTTTGTTCCGAATTGTTCTTTTTTCGTTTTCGAGCCTCGCCAGCGGCCCGAAACTCGCCGAATTATCCGATTTGCGGTCAAATCTGTCCGAAATAACGAGCGCCCAGTCTCATAGAGTGATGCGTATATTTACAGGGACGAGATGACGTGTCCGAATTAACCGATTTTCCGAATTAACGAGAGTCGAATTAACGAGCTTTTACTGTACTTGTCGTGTCTGCTTGCTCTGGAGGTGGTGACGATGTTGCAAAGGAAAGAGCAAGCTATTCTTGGCCATTTTTTATGTAAAATTGTAAGTTCCTTGCTGCATGCAGTGCAATAACGCTCAACTGACGTGTTCACGAGGGCCTAGACTACAGAGGGGCAACATTCTTGGGCTACGTCGAAAAAGGTTGTGGGGTTTAATGTCCCAAAGCAACTCGGGCTATGAGAAACGCGGTCTACGTCAAAGAAGTGTTGCAGGCCAAGTTGCAGTAACTCCTAAAGGGACACTAAAGGCAAATAACAATTTATGTCAGAGTGAAAGATCAATGTGTGAGAACACCTGAAACAATATCAACAGCAGTGCTCTACTAATCGAGAAATTAAGGTAAATGTGGGACACGGTGTGCGCCATGAGTGGGTTATTTTGGAAATGACCCCGATGATGTCAAGAGTCCCGAGTACAATTAACCACTCGTAATCAAACTAGTCACGATCAAAAATGGAGTTGCGTGCATCACAAGACGTAATAAAATGCTGCTTGTTCGTTTCTGTTTAAATCATGGAAAAAAGAACTTTTTGGCGTTGCCATGGGGAAATGCATGAGTGGTTCAAAAGTTCCGTTTTCGCAGCGCTGCGCATCTCAGTGGTAGTGTCAGTATCGCGTACTTCTGCATGTGCTGGGCTCTTGCTATTTTCGTACTCTTGCTATTTTACTGCTGCTGCTGGCCAAGCTAAGCTCCGTTACAGTGAACTATACAGTTTCGGAGTGGCCTGTGGCCGCGTCTTGGCAAGGTTGATGGCCAATGTTGCGTAAGAAACCATACCGTCGGCAGCTGGGCTGTAAAGGCGGGCAACCTTGGGCATGGCAACTGCTACGTCAGAAGTCCCGTTCAGGCGGGTGATTTGAAGTGTGCTAACGCCGTGCAGACCACTAAAACGTGATTTTCTTTCGAAATACGCATTTCCTTGGCATGAAACAAGCACTACTAGGTTTCTGGAACGCCATTTCAACAATCAACGTCGACTTAATATTTGCCTTTAGTGTCCCTTTAACAGTGGGTTTTTTTTTTTTAACTTTGGCTTTTGAAGGATGCCAAACATGCACTTAGTATGGCCTGGCTTATGAAGACGAAGCTGGCAGATGATGGAGTTGTTGACAGCATGCTAAAACACTCTGTTCGGAGGCACTTCTGACACCTTTTTGTTTTTCCTACCAAAGAAACCGAGCCATCGACAAGTGACACAGGCTCAAGGGAACGAGGAAGCCAGGACACCACCGCGGAGCAGTAAGAGCAAGAAGTCGAAGAAGAGCTCCAAGCGTGGTTCAGAGAAAGTCCTGCGACACCCTGAGTGGTTGATGGACACGGTGCCACGCAAGACACCTTACTTCCCTCAGATTGGCGACGAAGTAGTTTACTTCCACCAGGGACACCAGTCATACGTGCAGGCAGTGAAACGCTGCCGGGTGTACCACATCCGGGACCAGGCGCAGCCTTGGGTGCGTCACCGGCTCAGGGTCAGTGACCATCGGCTGTGTTTTGACTAGATCTTTGCCCAAGCAGTGTTAGAATTCAACTAGAACAATTTTGAAGCACTCTTCAGAAAGCTGCAAGGCTAGTTTTTGTCAAATCTTCCTTCTATAGCCTTTGAATGTGCCTAAGCAGGTGAAGCATGCACCTTGTGATGTTGGATACTTCATGAACCCTAACACGTTGACTTTCATTTTCTGCGCCTTGCAAGCACGACTTAATCTTAAATTAGGCCCCTCAAATGGTCCAAAATTTGACAGCTATTGGCCTTTAAATGTACTTGAAACCTTATAACCTTCAACATCTATAAAAAATCGCATTTGAAAGATGCTTGCAAGATGCATCATGAAGTAAATCACTCCATTGTAAAAAACTTAGAAGCGCAAACAAACTTACATGGAAGAGTAGGGCACTAACAAGTGCAGTAAATCACTTGTCATCTACGAGTTTCAAGACGGAGATCTCCGAGTAAGTTGTTGACACGTTATGCATTACTTGCAACAGAGCCTTTAAAAGAGTGCAATGGGGTAGTGCAGATCACTGAAAATTAGAGCTGTGCGAATAGCCAAATTCTTAGTGCGAATCGAATATTTTTCGAATAGTTGTCAAATATTTGTCGGATATTTTTTTAATACTTCAAAGCAAAATTACAGAGAAAATGTTGCCGAGAATCCCTAAGCACATTATTATGCGATAGCAACATGAAAGTGTTTCTTTTGGCTAGGTTGGTGAAGCACTGGAGGGGTGGTGTTCTCTAGTGTGCCTCATTCTTGATAAGACTATCAAGAATGAGGCAATGCAGAGGCTAAATATATTTATTTACATGATTTGGTGAAACTAATGTGGTGTAGACAACACTTTACATACGAAGGGAAAAGACGCTATTTCTTCAACTTCTGCGGAGTCCCAACTGATGTGGCGGACAAGGGTATGCTCCCTTCAGGGGCGTAGCCAGAAATTTTTTTCGGGGGGCGGGGGGGGGGGTTCAACCATACTTTATGTATGTTCGTGCGTGTGTTTTTATGTGTGCGTGCCTATATATGCAAGCAAAACTGAAAAATTTCGGGGGGGGTTTGAACCCCCCAACCCCCCCCTTGGCTACGCCCCTGGCTCCCTTCGAGTCCGGAGTTCCTAATCTGCCCCATTGACGTCGATGTATAAGAACATCTGAAATTCCGGATGCTGGAACCCTTCAGCGTCCGATTTTTTGGACTTTCTGCCCAAATTTTTGGTCCAAAACGGCATTAATTAAAGCTGGCAGTGTCAGCTCAGTTGCCGATGTGCTGCACACAACTAAGAACGATCGGCTTCACGCAGCAGCAAATATTGCATATCGTTGGAGATTCGGCAATGCGTGTGCGCATCATTTACATGCGCACACATACCTATTGTTTGCATTGTTTACATGCACACATGCATAGGAAAAGCCGGACGAGTTGTCTTCCACCACAATTATTGTGTTCGGCTTCATCGTTTGCAAACGCTCCATGTGAGAGAGCCGTAATCTATTCCCCACCTCGCTGGTATCAGCAGCGCTCATCATGATGCGCAAATTTGCAATTGGCAGTTGGCACGTGGTTAATTAAGCAGGGTTTGCGGCAGGTCCCTAATGTATTCACGAGAGCCTGGGCGCGCACCAAAATGCCTGATAAGTTTACTGGGAGGCATTAAAGCTATCTCGGACGTGGCTTTGGCGATTTGACCACTTGAGCGGAATAAAAAAGCATGAATTTGTTTTTTTTTAGACTGCCCAATTTTTCGGACTGCCCATTTTCACGGTCCCTAGAGAGTCCGAAAAAACGGATGTGACTGTATTTATCTTCCAGAAGTTCGAATACTTTGAATAGTCAAATTCCAGTGTGAATCGAATCGAATAGCAAACACTATTCGAAAAATATTCGAAAGTTCGAATATTCGTACACCCTCTTTCAATGACCCCGTGGTGGTTTGCGTACGTGCAGGAGCAGGAACTGTTGCGTGTGCTGGATGTGAAGTTTGAGCTATGCCCACCTGTGCACCTTTGCTGCCTGCGTGTGGTGCCGATCGAGCCTCACCGGAGTCAGATGGATGGCGAACCCTTCGACATTCGCTACCACGACATGCCAGACGTGATCGACTTCATTGTCCTGCGTCAGACCTACGACACAGCTATGCGCCGCAACTGGAAGCCCCGTATGTCGCCATCTTATGTTTTTCTTCTTGTATACTGAGGGCAGAGACACTGCGGCTTCTGAGGCCACCTTTCAAAGATAATTACACTCGAAGCTTCATATATTGAATCCACATTAACGAATTATTGCCGACATTGAACAGTTGTAATATCCCCTTGAATTTATTATTGATATATAGAATATTTTATATATCAAATTCAGATTCGATATACCTGGGATCAAATTTATTGGCAGCCTGGTGCGCATTCTGTGCCGTTTATCAAACAGACTGTTGGGCTGCTGAGTGCATTTTTGTACAGTACCTTCATGAATAAAGAAAAACGTAATATCGGCTCGTCCTCTGGCCCCAGCATGCATTCTTTAGTGGCAGTTCAGGTGTCCATACATACGTGCAACATTACCATTCCCATGCCACTTTTGCTTTCCACTCGCCCAGGAATAAAGTAATACCCTTGTTGATATGTTCCTGTTTGCTCCCTTCTGGTCCATTCAATAATTCAACCTTCATTAATTTCAGACATCTTTTATGATCCCGGTAGGTAGCTTGCGTAAACGTGGGAAGCGTGCATCACTTCTGTGTTGTCACATTGTAGCTTGCATTTTCTTTGTGCCTTGTTGTGACGAATATTTGGAAAGCTCGATTGTGAGTGGAGCTACACTTGGCTGTGCAGATGGTCGGTTTCGTAGCATCATCGACGACGCCTGGTGGATGGGGACCATTGAGAGCCAGGCGCCACTGCAGCGCGAGTTTCCCGACTCCATGTTTCAGTGTTTCATTGTCACTTGGGACAATGGAGAGACGGAGCGCATGAGCCCGTGGGACTTTGAGCCCATTGAGTGCAACCGTGAGGAACTTCCGCATGTCTTTGTTGTTTTGTAGTTGTAGTCTAGCCAACCATACAAAGATTGGAAGTTCTGCGTTGACTGAAACTCGCTTTGGGAGCGGCAAAGATGTACCAACGTGCCTAACTCGCCACTTTAATCAGCACACTACACTCAAACATCATTATAAGAGTCACATCTGCCGCAAAAATAACTTCATTATAGTATCCTAAAGTTTGTTATAAATGTTTATCTGCTACGCTGTCTCTGTGACAAGACAATTCTTCATTTAATTCGCTATAACCGATAATTCGTTTTATTCGTGTTCATTATAACACGGTTTGAGTTTAGTTCCAGAAGCCATGTTCGGCAAGAGCCGAGCCTCTTGATATTTCCATGATGTCAGAATTCCTATTATGAAACTCTTGTACCTAGGGGCACCAGATTTTGTTTTAGGTAACATTGTAATTAGGCTATGGGTGCAAATGTTATCGGTGGTTGGCCCAGCTAAGCCTGCCATCCTAATGGAGGCTTGTTTGAAAGCGCAGTTTGGGTAATGCAGGCATGCCAGACCAGGATTGGCGGTGCAGTGCCAGTGACATTTGACGAGCGTCGCAGCCTGGTTTACCGGCCAAAGGCAAACGAGTGGCCCAGGTGTGGCCGAGATACATGCTGCAATCGGCTAGTCATGGGTGTGAGCCGGATTATGGAGCTGTCTATAGCGGAGCCATTTGCTGCACCAGTGGACCTCAATGCCTACCCGATGTACGCCAGCATTGTGGCCTATCCCATCGACCTGTCCACCATCAGGGCAAGACTAGAAAATCGGTTCTACAGGTACATTCGCTCCTTTTGCCATTTTCATAATATCTTGCCATCAGCATTTCAATAGGTAGGGCAGACGCATGAAGTTCAGGGCATTAATTAGAAGAGGTACACATAGTGTTGTGCATATTGTACATTGGCATTCATATTTCCTTCATGCAACTTTGCACTGACGGAACATCATTCATTGCAACATTGACATTTTCTTTATACTTTTGTTGCGTGGCAAGTCTGCAGTTATGTGCTCCATATCCAACAACAAAGTATCTTCTGTGAATCTTTTGTGACGGTTGGCCAAATTGCTCCTGCCGGAGTTTGCACATTTGTGCTGGTGAAACAAGAACAAAAGTTCATTGCTGTTTTCATTGCAGGCGGATGGATTCAATCCGTTTTGATGTCAAGTTCCTGGAAATCAATGCAAAAAAGTTCAACGAACCAAACAGCAAGATTGTGCAGAAGGCAGTGCTGCTGACGAATCTCCTACTGCAGTTCATCAAGTAAGCAAGTGGGCCTACTTGGCAGTAGAGACAAGCACTGGCTATGATGAACGTAATGAACACTGCTAACGAGGGCGTGTTTCTTGTGCAGTAATCAGTCCTGCCAAGACCCCATCAAGTTGTACCAGCAGTTGGTGGATGATGCTGCTGACAGGTACCACAGTTCATCGGTTGAGGAAGATGACTTTGTGTCCACAGACGCGGAAATGAATGGGACAGGGCCGTCTTCCTCCAGTGTGAAAAGAAAAAAGGCAAGCTGCTAACAAAACCCAATTCTTTGGTGCAAGGGATGGAGATTGTACAAACATCTTGCCGAGCGTGGCTGTGTCTTGAAGAACTCGCTGTGGTGGAAAGTGGCTGTGGCATTCCACTGTGGAACACGATTTTGTAAATTTAATTCCAATTGTGACAGGACACAGAAAGGCTCATGTGTTAAATTTAGTTGTTAAAGAACTGCAGGTGACCTAAACCATAATCCAGAGTGTACATAATTTGTAATAGCATGGTTGTTGCAGTTTTAAAAACAAAAATTCATTGATTAAACAATTTATACAGTATAGGTTGTGTACAATTTAGCTTTATGTAGGACTAAGCAGAATATAATACGCTTTTGTATTTATTTATTTATTTATTTAGTTAATACTGCCGACTTCTGTGCAAAGTCGTAAGCAGGAGTGGGTTACAGATACATTTGACAATATGTTTCCCATTGCAAGAAAACAACAAAAGAGGCTTTTTAAAAAAAAAAACAGTGCATCGGGGGAAATGTAGGGGAAGACTAGGAATTTGCAAACCTGGAAAACAAATGTCACTGCAGCCATTCTTTTTTTTTTTCTGTCGTTTTTCTTTTAACTAAAAGTACAGAATGAGCTAATTTTGCTCAAAAATAGGCAAGGAAAACAAATACATCGACACAATGAGCAGAATGTGCACAAATATACAAACAAGCTAGTGCTGATCATACCAGATACATACAACTTGGGCACACAGTATAGATAGCATGCAGTGTCACTGAAAAAAAAAAAAAAAAATGTTCAAGTGATGGTTGGCAGATTTGCTATCACATTCATGAATGAATGAACAATTGTGGATGACACAGCTTCATGCACTGATGCCATATAATGTCAGACTTGTTGCTGTTGGTTACTAGAATGGATGGAGGTGTTGACGTTAGCACATGTCATATTAATAGAAAAGTAATTGCAACTCGAAGCAAAATTTAGCACAGAAACATTGAACAACATGTAGTTATGACTGAAAGGCATTCCACTTTAACGAATTCTTTTCCTTAATGAAATGTTTTGTGGTCACTACGCCACCATTGAATGGTATCGTGTTGTACTTGTCCTATGTAGGGGTGTGTAAATATTCGAAAATTTTGAATAACGAATCGAATAGGGCATATTAGAAGTACCGAAAATTTTTAAGTAATAAGTATTGGTGAAAAAAACCTCAAGGGAACAAAACATTGCAACAGAGAGGGGTAACATTTCTCGTTTTAATCATCAAATTACCAAGGTGCGCATATGCAGCCCGAGGTGTTGCGGGATCATTGACACTATTTATCGCAAGATGAAGGCGTCTTTGCTTAAAACTCTTGTAGCTGAAGCGACAGAGTAATCAATCCGCTATCTTCATCATGATATTCATGACATTGACTCATGAATATTGTTCTATATTTATATGTCAGTTTTATTTAAAATTTGTCGACAAAGTGCTACCTTCAATGCTGTAGTCACTGCTGCATTTCAACCTGCAGTTACAAAATATTTCTAAGGCTCTAACCGCCGTATTCTAGAACGTCCTTTCACTAGACGCTTCGCCTTAACTTGAGAAAGTCGATGGGAGTGCCATCTCTAGGCAGGACAAGTCGCTGCGTATCAGCGATAATCTGCTGCAATTCTTGAGAAGTGGCACTGTGCTCAACTCGGTTAAGTGAAGGACTAACTTTGAGTTGAGGCTTGTTTGAGAATACGGGGGTAATTGCTGCTGTATACAAGCTAGTTCAGTTTGCATAATTGTACTGTTGTTTTTTTGTCGGATAAATGTAATCGTAATGTTCCTTTGTTAAAGCTTGTGAATATTGCCACATGTGTTATTTTGATGTATTTTGGATTTCACCCAGAAATACTGTTAGCAACGCTCGGCGCAGACCGCACCGCAGTGTTTCAGAAGTTTCGCGATTGTTAAAGCTCATTCCGTTAAGAATACACGCAGGACGCGAATAGTCTAGTGTATTCGCAAACTTATGCTGCCAGCAGTGATAATGCTGGAATCTTCTATAGCACGTTTATAAAAGCCGGCACACTTTACCGCTTGTCAAATTATCGACGGCCGACACCCTGCTCACCGCTATCAGTATACAGCGTGCATTTCTTGCAGTTTGGCCAAATAAAGAGTTAAATATTTCGGAGTTCTGCTGGAGTCTTCTTCACCGTCACAACCACGTGACAATATTTGCTTTAAATGGTTAAATGGCTGTTTCTAAAATGGTTACATTAACATTCTAAGGCTGCCTTGAAAATGGCTGCCTTACTATTCGAAAACTATTCTAATAGTATTCGATTCGATGCCATCACTACCCGATTTGTATTTGATTCGGTTCAGAAATTCACTATTCACACACCCCTAGTCCAAGGCACTGCTGAAAGACATGCTGTATGTTTATCGGCCTTTGCGCACATGCTCGTAAATGCTTGACCACTCATTGATGGTAGATGCTCGTTTGCCTGCAGACAACAACGTCCAGCAGACCCCAGAAACGGAGAGCCCCCGGCACTGCCCCTCTGACCTCGGTGACATGGAAAGGCCAGTGCCAGGAGCTGTTGAACTTCATCTTCCAGTGCGAGGATTCCACACCTTTCCGGCAGCCAGTGGACTCGGCAGCCTACCCTGTAAGCCTTGCGTTTATCCAAACATCACAAAGCAAGCAGATAGGTCATCCAATGTCTCATTTTGTGTGCTCAGTGTGCCCTGTCCATGTTAGATGTAGCGACTCATTGTGCTTCATTCCCTGATGTAGTTTCCACCTCCATATCTTGATATCCACTTGCAGAAGTGTTGTTGCAGCATCTAGAGAGCACCTTTTTCTGAACAGGTTGAACAGTTAATTTTTCTCCATAATCCTTTCTAATGTATATGTTGCCAGAAGTCTGATTAACGTTCTGCAGCCTATTTAATTTATTTGTTTTCGGGAGTTATAAAAGCTGTTGTCAACTCCTGTCTCGCAGCTTATAAGTACTACACAATTACCCTATATTCGAAGGCTCTTTTTTTGCTTATCTGTTTGTGTCTAGGATTTCGAAAGTGTTTGTTGCTAGGCCTAGTTCATGCGCAGTATATTAGGAATAGTGTGAACTAATGCTGTGCCTGTTTTTGCCACAACCGGGATTGCTTGAGTGTTTATGGCCTGTGCTTGCAGGACTATGCCAACATAATTGACACGCCGATGGACCTGGGTACAGTGAGGGATCGGCTCACGCGGGACCTCTATCCGAGCCCCGTTGAATTTTGCAAGGACATGCGGCTCATCTTTGCGAACTCTCGAAACTACAACACCAACAAGAAGTCTAGGGTAGGTGGTGGTCACTGCACTGCGCAGGCTGAAAGAGCAAACAGAAAGGCCTCTGTACTCAATGTGCCTGCGGCACTAACAGCCTTAACCGTTGTTTTTTAAGGGTATGAGGGTCTTGAAAAAAGGTTCATTTGTTATCCTATCTTAAATTAAGGAAAATTAGCATGCATGTGCATGATTGAATGGAGGTTTCAAATCTGCAAACAAATTTCAGATATATCATTCCACATTGTAATAATAAATAAATTTCCACGTTGTAATTAGGTAATTTCTTACGGGTCGTTCTGGTAATTTGCAATACAAAAAGTTACTTTTCTGAACTACGTGGTTCTTCTAAAACGTCTACCCCACGGACTAAAGCAAATTAGATGCCAAAAGAGCTATTTCTTTAATCAGAAATTATTTTCGAACTTCGAAGGTGTAAAAATTAGCCTCCACTAATTAGCTGGTACTTATCAAATAATTACAGTTGCATCAAGGTTGTGACATAAAAAGAAAGGCTTCAGCCGGTATTTCACTTGTTGCTGAAAAGGGTGATACCAAGTTTGTTTAAATTTGTTCATAGAAACTTACTCAAAACTTCCGTAAGGCAGAGGCACTTCACAATAACAAAGCCGAGAAAATGGCGTTTCAAGTTTTCAAAACATTCATTTTATCTATTGAGCCTGTAAGAAAAAGAAAGGCTATTTTGCCATAGCATAATCATTTTGCAGAGCACAATTTGGATTGTAAATACTTCGAAATTGTGATTTCCGAAAAATCACATTTTCTTAACGATATTTTTGCTATTTTGAGACCCTTGTCTTCACTTAAACTAACTGCAGTTATGGCTGAACATGTTTATTGCAAGCTTCATAGCGGATATGTAGACGAGAAGCTGAAGGGTAATGATTGTCTAGGCATCATATTGACAAAGACTCAAAAATATATAAGATCAGGTTGACTGTCAGTGTCCTCGTAAGGATACCTATACAAACGGCTTTTTCTATCTCTGCTAAACTTTGTGCCTCAAACTAGGAAACGTTAGAGGAAGCTAAGCTAGCGCAATCGGCAATGAAGCATAATAAGGTTGAGTTCATATTGTTACGTGACGGGACGAAGACTAGAGGCTGTATTTACAGTGTATTTACAGAAGAGTGCCCGGGCAAGGCAGCGGCACATAACAGTCTCCAAATCGTCGTCGTCGTCTTCAGCCTAATGGTATTTGATGGCTGTCCGCAGCATGACCCCCGGCGGTAAAAGCGCCGTCCCGGAGCTTTTAAAGTTATGGGTCAGATACACTGGAGTAGGCCTTGAGTCGACTGACGTGCACGATGTCACTTGACACCGCGGCAGAGGGTGAAGGAGGACTGACCAGAGTAATCTCGTAGGTTACGGGTGTTACTTGGCGGATGACGCGGTAGGGTCCTGTGTATCTAGACAGGAGCTTCTCCGAAAGTCCCACATGACGGGAAGGCGACCAGAGCAGCACGAGCGCGCCAGGCGAGAAGTGTGCGTCGCGGTGGCGGGCATCGTAGTAATGTCGCTGTGTGTCTTGCGAGGCAGTCAGCCGAGTACGGGCAAGTTGGCGCGCATGATCGGCAAGTGCTATGGCATCACGTGCGTACTCGGTAGCTGGGGTGGCAGCCGAAGGAAGAACAGTATCAAGTGGGAGGGTGGGTTCACGACCGTAAAGTAGATAAAACGGCGAAAATCCGGCAGTGGCGTGTCGAGAAGAATTGTATGCGAACGTGACGTAAGGGAGAGCAATGTCCCAGTCATGGTGGTCATTCGACACGTACATCGACAGCATATCCGTGAGGGTTCTGTTGAAGCGCTCCGTGAGACCGTTCGTTTGCGGATGGTATGAGGTGGTCAATTTGTGCTGAGTGGCGGAGGAACGCAGAATGTCGGCGATAACTTTAGAGAGAAAGTTACGGCCACGGTCAGTGAGTAGCTGTCGTGGAGCACCATGGAGCAAGATGATGTCATGTAAGAGAAAGTCCGCGACGTCGGTGGCGCAGCTGGTGGGGAGAGCCCGTGTTATGGCATATCGGGTAGCGTAATCAGTCGCCACGGCTACCCATTTGTTCCCGGTGGATGACGTAGGAAACGGGCCGAGAAGATCAAGTCCAACACGGAAGAACGGCTCTACGGGAACGTCGATTGGTTGGAGATGACCAGCAGGGAACATCTGGGGCGTTTTGCGACGTTGACAGGAATCACAGGCAGAAACGTAGCGTCGAACAGAACGGAGGAGACCGGGCCAGTAGAAGCGACGGCGGATGCGGTCGTACGTGCGCGATACACCTAGGTGTCCTGCAGTTGGAGCGTCATGAAGTTCAAAAAGAACAGTTCGGCGCAAATGTCTCGGTATGGCTAGAAGAAGTTCCGGCCCGTCTGGATGGAAGTTACGACGGTATAGGACACCATCCTGGAGAACGAAGTGGCGCACTGAAGCGTCATTGGGCGATGTCTGCAGACGGTGGATGAGTTCTCGCAGCGAAAGGTCGCGTTGCTGCTCGTCTGCGATGTTCTCGAAAGGAGACAGAGAAAAGATGCCATTGGGTGCGTCGTGGTCGGTGTCTTCGGCCTCGTCTACCGGATAACGGGACAAGCAATCGGCGTCCATGTGCAGGCGACCAGACTTGTATATGACAGTATAGGAATATTCTTGAAGGCGTAACGCCCAGCGACCAAGTCGTCCTGTAGGGTCTTTCAGTGAGGACAACCAGCAGAGCGCGTGGTGGTCCGTTACGACTGAAAAGGGTCGGCCGTATAAGTATGGGCGGAATTTCGCAACCGCCCAAACTAGGGCCAGACACTCACGTTCCGTGATAGAGTAGTTGCGCTCCGAAGTTGTGAGGAGCCTGCTGGCGTAGGCGATGACGCGATCAGTACTGTGCTGTCGTTGGGCTAGTACTGCGCCTATGCCGTGCCCACTGGCGTCGGTACGAACTTCAGTCGGCGCAGAAGGATCAAAGTGGGCCAGAACGGGCGGCGTTGTAAGCAGCCGGATCAAATGACCGAACGCGGAAGCTTCGGCGTCGCCCCATACAAATGGCACCTCTTTTTTCAAAAGGTCAGTAAGTGGTCGTGCTATGACCGCGAAATTTTTCACAAAGCGGCGGAAGTACGAGCATAAACCAATGAAGCTGCGTACATCTTTAACACACTTAGGAATCGGGAAATTCGTAACAGCGCGGATTTTGGATGGGTCCGGCTGTACTCCATTGGCATCAACGAGGTGGCCAAGCACGGTAATCTTGCGACGACCAAAGTGGCACTTCGATGCGTTCAGTTGCAAACCAGCTCGGCGAAAAACTTGCAGTATTGCAGATAGGCGCTCTAGATGACTCGCGAAAGTGGGGGAGAACACTATAACGTCGTCCAAGTAGCACAGACATGTGGACCACTTGAATCCTTGAAGGAGGGAGTCCATCATGCGTTCAAATGTGGCCGGTGCGTTACATAGTCCGAATGGCATCACCTTGAATTGATAAAGACCATCAGGTGTGATAAAAGCGGTTTTCTCGCGGTCCATATCATCCACAGCGATCTGCCAATAGCCAGAGCGTAGGTCAATAGACGAAAAGTAGCGAGCACCATGTAGGCAGTCAAGGGCGTCGTCAATACGAGGTAAGGGGTAAACGTCCTTTTTTGTTACTTTGTTGAGATGCCGGTAGTCCACGCAGAATCGCCACGAGCCGTCTTTCTTTTTCACTAAGACAACGGGTGACGCCCATGGGCTGCATGATGGCTCGATGATGTTCTTGGTGAGCATCTTCGTGACTTCTGCCTGAATCACTTGACGCTCTGCGTGTGACACTCGATACGGACGCCTATGAACAGGAGCGGCATCGCCAGTATTTATGCGATGTTTCACGGTCGTAGTTTGTGCCAAAGGACGGTCGTGAAGATCAAAAATATCGCGGTACGAAAATAGAACCCGGTAGAGGTCGTCAGCATTCTTTGGGGGTAGATCTGGCGCAATCATTCTCTTCAGGTCGTCGAGAACAGATGCGGCGGACTGCGAGTGGTCGGTGTGCTCGGTAGTACCATCCTCCAACGTAACTGATGCTATCGAGGGATCGTCGAAGGCGCTGATATGTGCCAAGGATATCCCTCGTGGCAGCACTTGCATTGTCAAGCCAAAGTTGACCACTGGAAGACATGTGCGATTGGATGTAATAGATAATACAGAACGAGGCACTGTAATACCCTGGTAGAGAAGAACATCCTTGACAGGAGTCGCGATGTACTCCCCGTCGGGCACTGGTGAGGATGGTACCAAGTCAACGTAGGTCAGAGCTGTGGGTGGTAAGCGAACGAAGTCTGCGGCGGTGAGGCGAATGGGAGGCGGCGCAGGGTGATCTGGAAGAGGAAGGTCAAGGCGGAGAGTACCGGTAGAGCAGTCTATGAGCGCCGAATGAGCAGAAAGGAAGTCCAAGCCAAGAATGACGTCGTGGGGGCAGTGGGCGAGTACGGTGAAAACAACGATGGTAGATCGATCGGCGATGTGGACTCGAGCTGTACACATGCCAATTGCACAAGCTGTTCCGCCGTCGGCGACACGGACAACTGGCTTCGTGGCTGGTGTTAGAACTTTCTTCAGGCGAGTCCGAAGACTAGCACTCATCACAGATAAATGGGCTCCCGTGTCGATCAGAGCACGAACAGGAACACCGTCGATGTGTGCTTCAATGAGGTTCATATTGGTCGAAAGGGTCAGTAGAGGATTTGGCAGCGTAGGGAGCAATGCAGCGGCACCTCCGGGCGCTGCATCATCTAGTTTTCCTGGTGGGAGCGTGCGTTGAAGCTTGGCGAATTGGAGCGACGGGGCTGGGGTGAGCGGGACTGCCGGCGCAGGGGCGAAGGTGAGCGTGAGTACGGGCGGCTAGGAGCAATAGATTCAGTGGCAGCGTGATCGGTACGTGCTGTAGAGGGACGGTAAGAGCCATAGTCGCGGTTGTAGCCAGTGTACGTGTGCTGTGCAGGAGAGTTCCAGCGATTGCGACAATGCCGAGAGATGTGTCCAATCCGGTGGCAGATGAAACAGATGGGCCTGTCGTCAGCAGTGCGCCATTCAGCGTTGCGGAAACGTGGTTGGAACTGGGTTGGTGAAGGGGATGCAGTCGGAGGATACGGCCGAGAGTCCACGTGGTTTACCGAGCAGACAGAGTGAAGTCCCATGCTTGCAATCTCCTGACGGACAACTGCCTGAATCATCGAAACCGGAACTGCAGGGGGAGAGCAGGTGCTGGGCTCGCAGGTAGCTGGATAAGCAGCTTCAATTTCTCGTCGCACAATTCGGGTAACGTTGGCATCGTTGCTTGTTGAACGGGGAACATCGGCACAGAACGACGTCGGCGCGGTGTTAGGCAAGCGAGCAAACTGCGGAAGAATGCGCTTGCTTTTAGCGAGTTCCAGGCGCCGGCATTCTTTGATGACCGCATCAACAGTGCACACGTTATTGAAGACGAGCAGGTTGAACGCATCATCAGCGATACCCTTGAGAATGTGAGCAATCTTGTCCTGTTCCGTCATGTGCGAGTCAACTGCACGGCAGAGAGCCAAGACGTCTTGGATGTACATGACGTACGGCTCTGTTGACGTCTGCGCGCGGGTCGACAACGCCTTCTTCGCAGCGAGCTGGTGACCGTCAGGGTTGCCGAACAACTCTCGTATCTTCTCTTTGAATAGATCCCAACTTGTCAGCTCAGTATCATGCGTCTCATACCACACTCGCGGGGTGCCGTCGAGGTAGAATAGCACATTGGCAAGCATGAGAGTAGGGTCCCACCGGTTACCTGTGCTGACGCGTTCGTAAAGGCTGAGCCACTTGTCGACGTCTTGCCCATTGGCGCCAGAGAAAACACCAGGGTCACGAGGAGCGGTGACGTTGATGTACGTCGCGTTGGCGGCAGGTGTTGGAGCCGGAGCGGTCGGCGCATTTTCCAGAGCCATGTTCGAAGGCTCAAGGTGGCGTCCACTGCGAAGCTTCGTGACGAAGGGAGGTACCCAGCACGTCCACCAAAATGTTACGTGACGGGACGAAGACTAGAGGCTGTATTTACAGTGTATTTACAGAAGAGTGCCCGGGCAAGGCAGCGGCACATAACAGTCTCCAAATCGTCGTCGTCGTCTTCAGCCTAATGGTATTTGATGGCTGTCCGCAGCAATATTTTCTGCTATTGGTGTTTTTTTGTCGACAGAGTGAGATGCGATTGCAGCATCTAATGCACCCATTGTTTTTCTTTTATGTGATGTGTGTAAAGTCTTAGATTGGCAGGGCATTTGTGCTGCTCTTAGCCAGTACCATTAACCTAAACTCAGATGTGATTCAGACCTGTTAAATAATTACACATCCTCTTATAACATGGTTAATTAACAGTGCAATGTAAAATGTTACCCAGTGACCAGTTAGACATGCTGTGATGCTGAAACTCTGCATTGAGGAGGCCTAAATCATGTGACTGTCTTACTTATTGATGAATTTTGTCACTGTTCAAAAATCATCCGTGGTTTCTTTTGCATATTAGTGTTCTGTAGTTGACAGTGCCTACAGCATTGCATGCTTCTCCTTTCAGATATACTCCATGACAATACGAATGTCTGCTTTGTTTGAAGAACGCATTCGTCAGATCACCAGTGACTGGAGGTCAGCAGTGAAGTATGAGACCAAAGTGAAGAACAACCAGTATGTTAGCAGCAGGTGAGCTTCGCTTGCGTAGTTGTCTCTTGCCATGTCAGTGTTCTGCCGGTGCAGCTTCAGGTGTAACGTCAGTAGCAAAAGTGAATGTGACGCCCCTCATGGAAATCTTTTATTTTGAAACAGTTGTCAGAGATGGCATCTTGTACAGTACGTAGACTCCCGTAAGGAACTCAAAGGAAAACCTGAAAATTTTTTCGTCTTTTCAGAACTGCCCTTCAAAAAGACATGCTAACATGCCAAACGCATCCAAATATGTTACTTAAAAACATTGAATGATGTTGACTGAGAATGGGGATGACTTGTCTCGGAAGTTTGCGCTAAAGAAGAATTGGGTTATGGATTACCAGCTAGCCCAAACATGCATATTACTAGAATTGGCTCAACTTGGTAAAATTTACGTCTTCAAGTACCGTATTTACATTAATCTAATGCGCACCCAATTTTGCGGGTTCGAAATAAAAATGCACATAAATGCCTTGTTATCAGAATATAACAGTAAAACTGTGACAAGCCTGTATGCTAGGGAAAAAATCAATGGGAGAGAAGAGCGCAATTCGCCTTCATAGAATGAAAATCTCCTGGCGTTTCATTTTCTTCTATGATCCTGTTTTGCTGGCTCTAAGATCACTCCTGGATACACATCAATGACGGGCCATTACTTTGACAAAGTTGGTACACACTGAGTTGCTTAAGAAAGCCTGCAAGCTTGTCTTCAAGGTTTGCACATTTTCTCGTTTTCGGCCCATAGTAACTTTTCCTGATCGACGTCCAGCTGAAGATCTCCCTTTGTGCTGCTCACCGTTGTAAGCCTCAGGCTCAGGAAAAGACACAATGCAGTGCTTTATTTTTTCACTTTCCAATGGTCGCCTGAAACTGCAATGCTTGTTGCACGGAATCGGCAGTGGTGGTGGTCACTGCAAAAGTTCATCCACTGTCGACGTGGATGAGTGCCGTGGATGTGCCGTGGAGGATTGCCGTGGATGAGTGCCTGTCCACTGTCGACGAGAAGAGTGCCTGTTGGGTGGTTCATCTTGGAATGATTTTTTTTTTTTTTTTTTGCATTTAGTTTATGGGAAACTGAACACAATGTTCCCATGTTGTTTGGCTTAAGCAAGAATTCGTCTTAGTTAATGGGAGTGTACTGTATGTGAATCTGAACATAACTGAAAGCCTTTGTTGTGACCTCACAGATTAGAACATTGTTTTTCCTTAAAAGTTGGTAGCTGGTTTTCTTGTAATACATACTACTGTGCAGTTGTGCACATCCCATAGCCTTGAGAAGGCTGAGAAATACTGTATCATTGTTACGTATTTCCGGAATGTAAACTGCATTCTTCGTTTAGAATTTCCAAATGGCATCATGTTTTTGCTGAAAAAGTGTTTCCTTTAGTTAAATTATGAAACACTCAGATTTCCAAACACATGGCAAGATGCTTTCTTAGTCAATTCTTAAAGCTTTCACATGGCTGCATGATTAGGTAGAATGGACTCAATCTGTGTAAGTCTGTTTAGCATAAGTTGTTCTGTTCCAGATTTTTAAAATATTTTTTCTGGCACTGTTTCAGACGCCACCCAGCAGCGGTGCTTGATTTTTCAAGTGACTCGCAGCCATCATCATCAAGAACGAGTGGCCAGTCATCACAAGCTGGCACATCCTCATCCACTATGAGATCAGCTGGTAAACTCTGCGTATATTGTTCTTTAGCTTCTCTTGAGTGAAACGTTGGTTGCTTACGTTCGTTAAACCAATGTGCTGTCCGTGTCTTGCGCCTGTCCGTGTCTGTTTCGTCCGTTGTCTAAGAAATTTCGTGCAAGAAGTATTGATCATGGAGTACCAACTAGCTCGGACCCACGCCTTGTGAAAGCACAGTTTTCAGAAATTGTTGCGTGATGTGATCCATCTCTTTTTATTTTGATTGGAAATCAATATTTAATGGCTTGTATGATATCCAAGGTGAAGCTCATTGGCAGCAATGGACACAGTTATTTTCGAACCATTGAACAAGTAAAAACAGATGTTTCCCTGTGGGCACTACAATAAAGCAACTGGTAATGCATCGCACACATACTGCAAGGTTGTGGGTTTGGTCCCCCTCTGGTGGATGTTTTTTACACTTTCGTTTCCTTTTATCTGATAATTGCTACACTCAATTAACAAGTACAAATAACTCTCCCTGTGTTTACCTCCACATGTGCTCGTCATTTACCACACAGTGATAACAAAAACTGTCAAATCGGGCGCTTTGCTGTAGGGATAGCCTTGATTTGCTCCTCTTGACGCGTTAAAATAAGCAAGTAGCAAAAGGAATGCTGAAGCAAGTGTCGCCATTGTCCCGTGTTCCTTCTTCTAATACTTGCAAGTTTCTCAAGTAAATGGCCACACCGAGAGAGGCTTTGCTAAGAGGGAAACGTTTTCATGGCGACAGGTAGATCCGTTTTACAGCAAGCTTTTGCCGATACAGTGAAACCTCGTTAATACGTACCTGCCGGGAACGCGGCATAACTACGCACTAAACAGTAGTACGCATTAAACACCAAGTACAAATTTGCATCTCCTAGCGTACGCCATCGCCCAAATAAATAGAGTGCCACAGCAAATATTGCCTTAAGTACCCATCGCAAAGCCTTTTCTTTCTTTTTGCCAAAGTGGAGAAAAGATCCTGGCACACTCGCACGACCGCCCGATAATGCGTAGTGGCGACGCCGAAGAGCATTTCGAAACTATTGCAGGGTCCCTGATACGTGGTCAACGCAGTGACCGACATAGCGACAGAAGGGACAGTGTGATTTCCGCGGTATATGTGTGTGCGTCTAACCGCGATCTGCCACTAAACGAAAACTGACACAGTTCCAGTGAAACGCGGTACGGCCGCGTGGAGCCGGGAGCCGATCGTCTCCCGGCTAGTTGCGTGCAGCGCGTCGCCTACTCGGCTCACGCCGTCACTACCGGGCCGCTTGCTGTGCCGCACGCGCGCATTTATCGTGGGACTGTTGTTCGTACCCACTTCGCTCCAGATCGTGCACAGATGCGGCGAGTAGCTTGTTCGGTTAACGCAGCGATGACGGGCTTCATGCAAGCGATGCGCACTCCGCGATGCTCTAGCGGTCCTGGCAGCGGACGGAGGCGCGTTGTGTGGTCGCCTAATAAAAGCTTGCAGTATAGTTACAACCGCGCTACGCTTGCAGTATCGTACACGTGCGTTTAGTGTGATAGCGTCAATCCAGCGAGGTTTCTCGGCGCCCGCGACCCGCAACGCTAACTACGCAACAGCGATCTGCTTTCGCTTCTATAAAGCGGTGCGCGCCTTATGACGGCTTAGTAGCGTTTGCTGTCGGGCTAGTTGGTACATGGCTGAAGTTCTTCGACCCTAACCGAGCATTTGTGCCATTAATTCAACTTCAGCCTTGAAGACGGCCGCGCACGACGAAGCGGCAGCGATCGGTGGCCCAGCGCGTTCAGGTTGTCGCCTAATAAAAGCGTGTAGTAGGCTTAAAAAGTAGCGCTGCGCCACACGCGTGCCCGAGCAGATAGCTGAAGATACTTATTGTGATAAGGTTGTCGGCGATAAGTCATGTTGGCGCGTTCGTCGGTGGCCGCCACCTCGCCTTCGTTCTTTCCCGATGCTTACCAGCAAAGGCGTCGCCGCAATCGCGCGGAAGTCGGAATCGGGGATCGACTGATCTGCGCACTTCTCAAAAAGGCGGAAGACCTTTGGCGGCACATTCTGGCGTCGGGAAGTTGAGCAGCACAGTAAAATTTTATGGCACAAAAAGTTACCGCGGTACGCAGGGTACGCACTAACCGGTAGGCATAGGGCGAACCACTACGGCTTAAGCGGTCAGCGAATGCATTGGGCTCTATGGGACTCGGTCGGGGATTCGTCGCAGCTATGTTTTAACCGTTAGTATGTTTAAAGCGGGTACGTATTAACGAAGTTTGACTGTAACAGGTTAGGATTCGGTAACTGTTCTACATCGCTAATCCTTCATGCCTTTTAACCAATATCGTAGCGGTCCCAGCGTGTTCAATGAAACAATTGCACACAGGCAGCTTCTAATAATGTTTTTTCTCTTTTCCTTCTACATCTTTTAGTGCTCCAAGTAAAGTGCTATGCAGAGTCCGATTCAGATACGGACGATGATGTTGACATGAAGCAGATTGTGCAAGCCAGCAATTTGGTTCGGTCTACCAGGTCGGGCGGACAAGGTGGGCACCCTTCTCATCCGTAGCCTGATCATTTCTTACTAAGATAGGGCTGTCTTGTTTGTGAGATTTTTTGTGTTAACCTCATTGACGACCCCCTGTCCACATCATGGCATATGTCCCAACTTGAGTTTTATAAGACAGTTCCATTTTGTGCAGGTGACCGAATGGTGAACGGGAAGAAGACGTCCCCCGCGGTAACGTGGAAACTGCAGAGTAGCTCCTCTAGTGAAAATTTATCCAAGGCCAGCCGCAAGCGAAAGGCCACACGGTACATCTCTTCATCGGAAGGGGACGACAGCCACAGAGAGGCCGAGGAGGAAGAATGCAGCCAGGATTCCAGTGAGGACGAGAACAGCGAGGAGCAGCATGACGAAGACGACGACGATGACAACTACGATGACTCTCCTCCAGGCAGGCGCAGATCGTCGAGGCGAGCCGCTCGCACCAACGTGATTGGCAGCGACGACAGCAGCAACTCGACTAGCTGCAGCGGAGAGAGCAGTTCGTCGAGAAATACATCGGACCAGAGGAAAAAGCGCGAGAACAGCAGCGGAGAGTCTGAGATGACAACGGGCAGCTCGGAAAAGTCGTCTTCCTTCATGACAGACCACGACTACGGACAGCCTCGGCGGTCGTCGCGCAAGCCCCGCAAGACGACTAGTTTTTCACCGGAGACGACCGTCAGGTCTAGTGCGACCACAAATAGCAAGACTCGCGTGCAAACAAGAAACCGTGGTCAGCAGAAAGTTCGTTACCAAGAAGATGAAGATTCAGAGTGGACAGGTGACTCTGACGATGAGGAGGACGGACTTGACTCAAGGGCGCGCGAGGTGCTTTCCATCAGCAGCCGGGGCCGGTTACGAAAACTTTCTAAGCATGCGGCACGTGCCATGGTGGCCCAGTGAAGTCTGCCTCCATATACAAATCGGTCAGTGGAGTGTCAATGTTTGTTGACATCTCCGAGAGCTCAGAGTATCATCATCTTCACATTGTCCAGCAGCCAAATGACGTTTTCATATGTAAATTGCATACTTCACACGCCGGTTTTTCGTTATTATTTATTGAAGTCATTCGTGAAGGCTGTGGAGGGCATTTCTGCTTGTATGTAGGATGAATGTGACAAGGCTGGAAGTCTTATTTTAAACATTCCAGTTTTTCAGCGGGCATGCCGGGTTTGAAATTCACCACACATCATGTTGCTTTTTGTTGAAATGTTTTTTTTTTTTTCAACTTCTCGTTGCCCATTGTAAGTGTTTATCATGTTGATGTAGATAATTAGTGATGCAACTGACTGTATATATAATTGTGCATGTAAAAACAACACGTGTCTTCTGTAAACTCTGGTGGTGAGGGCTCTTCCACAGTGAACTGTAAGTGCAGTTGTGAATGGTGTACTTATGTTTGTCTGCAGCTTTGTTTAGCTGCATGAGACATGTTTAATGGAATTGTGTAAAAAGAGTTGATTTCCAGTGTGTGCTTGTCTGCTCACTGCCAGCGTGTAAAACAAATGTGAAAAGGTTCGGTGATGAGAGATTACAAGCACTTTGAGAATGCAACAGTGATTCTATGGCTTTTATTTGATTGAAATTCTTTACACAATTCTCACTAGAGGTATGCCAGCAGTGCTTCTTTGTTGGGGAACCTGCTTCATGGCTGCCATTGCAATTAGCACTGTGCATGCAAGTCCAATGTAGTAGATGTGCAACTTCAGAGGGCTCGTACTGCCAAAGGGCCACAACCACAAGCCTCTCCGTATGGAGTCTCTCAGGTGATGCGATGCCACTGCCACAAAAGCAATCAGTGCTACTTTGTAGACTTGGGACAATCCCAACAGCTTTCCCAAGAGTGCAACAACCGACAAGCTCACGAGCACCACTGAACTGCAGTGTAAAAACGGTCTCGTCTTCAGGTTTGTGGCGTTCTGAAAGAGATCAACAGTACACCAACTTAGCAACAGGCTGCAGTACTGCATGCACGTAACAGGTGCCACATTTCATCTACATACTGCATACACAAGCATGATTGACCATATTTTCGTCTTTACCACAGTCACTGACAATGTAGGAATGCAATGGCAATTGCGCTACTTTCGAACTCGAGAGAATTTGTATAGATGAACCAGCCAAATTACATACACCTTTCCTAAGTCCAGTGGAAGGGAAACTTTCAAAACTTTTCAACATTAATGGTGTGACTAACCGGGTGCTCTAATTGAAGCACAGATGCGTAATGTGTGGTGCTCGTGTGCACAGAGCTCATGCAGAACTAAGAGCTCAACGCTAAGTAGTATATTTTTTAAACTTGTATGGCCCATGCTTTGCATAGAAAAGCAACACGTGAAACATTGTAAAGCAGCATGAATGCGCAGCGGGTGATGGTATCGATGTAGTGCCAAAGACGTGCGACATCAGCGGCCAAAGTGCACAGCTTGCAATAAAAGTTGGAAAAGTCAAGTGAAAGTGACATTCAAGATTTGGTAGAACTGTTTCTAATATATTGATACTGTAGCTACTGAACAATCAATGTCCTGCAGCACCACACGCCAATATTGTTTTACGATGGCACTGGGGGAGTCGAGTTCTAATGCCTCTATGAAACCAAGCATGACAAATCACATTTAGCTGTTGTACACAAGCTCTCTGCATGCCGAGGGCTCCGTTACCTCTATTTTCAGAGATCTTGCGGCAACAAAGTGATCAACGTCGACAGCACAGCCAAACAGACCGCTGAGTAAGCTGTCTAGCAGGCTGGCCTTTCGCAGCGGTTGACCCGAAACCATTAGCCAGCATAGGAACGCGATCAAACCGTGCGTCGCATTGTCCGCCAGCGCGCGAATCCACGGAAGCCGGCACAGGCCCGTAACGTAATCCCCTGCGGTTGACACGGCCGCCGTCATGGCAGCTCCGAGCAAGTAGAAGGCCACCATTACGATGTTTCGGCAAAACGTGTCCGTACAGCGTGGATAAGGTAAACGTGCGGGCATGCCCCGTTGTTGGCACAAGGCACAACGCGTGGAGTGGCACGCGCGCCTGCATATCCTTTGACATCAGCAATGTTTGCGCATTTTGCAAGCGCAGAACGAGGAAAGAAATGCGTGAAAGTCGGCGGAAAACCGGGAACACTCCCGAACCGAAATCAAAGTAAATAGCAGCCAGCTGCGACGACCGCGACGACGCGTCGACCAGCGTTGCCAGATTGGAAAGGGGCTTCGACACCAACCCCAGAACAAAATTTCACCAGATTTCACCAACACTACAAAATGGCGACTATGACGTCACTTTTTTTTCTTTTTAGCGTTTTACTTTGCAAAAGCCCTGCCCCATAGAAAATATTTCTGCTGTTTATACGATATTATTACAAAGGAGAGTGATTTGATTATTTCTGCGCTTTTCACTTGTCGCTGTCACTGCTGTCACTACCTACCACATAACCCCCTTGTCAGTTTTGAAACTGCCGCTTCGCTATGCATTTTCTTATGCTTATTTCGCGAAAGGCCCCGCCGCTGCCATTGAAAAAGGCAGGCGTGTGCTTCCCACAACATCCGGTGACCGTGTGCCTATCGGCAGGCATACTTCTGGGCAGCGAAAATAGCTGGAACCAACGAACAAGGTACCGCGGAGTGAAATACGAGAACGGAGAAAAGACAATACATATAAAAATAGAAGAAACGGGACGGGGGTGCGAACGGAGGGCGGCGGAGGGAGCAGGGATATATTCTCGAAGAAAAAAAAAAAAAGCACGGGAAGAGGGTGGGTGGTGCACCATCGAAGCTGCATAGTCCGCAGGCGCCTCTTCCGAGCCCCAGGCAAAGAAACAAACGCCGAAGACGGATGAAATGGGCTACGTACAGATGGGAAGAACAGCGGGGGGAGGGGGGGGGGGGAGTGTAGCTGTCTCTTGTACTACACTTGTACAGTTGTGTGTGGGGGTGGGGAGAGAGCGAGGGAGCACACAATTCCTCGGCGCGGCGGGTGCGCGCAAACGAAGACGCGTCTGCACGTGGCAGTGGCGCTCAACAGATGCATCCACCGTCGCGAAGTGACGCACGAATAGTCAGGCAACCATTTTCGAAACAGCTATAGGATCCCATAACACTTTCTTTGCAACAAATATTCACAGATTTTAACATAAAAGGAACATTACGATTACTTTTAATCGACAAAAACTACTATACATGCAGTTATGTAGACTGAGGTAGGCGTACGCATCAGCGACTGGAGCATACGGGTTATTTTGTAAATATACATTGAAATACAACAGTGACAAGAGTATTCAAGGTGGCTCTTTGTCACTAGCCTTTAAATAAAACTGAGGTATAAGAAATAACCGAACACCGCACATCGAGCTAAACATTTATTAAAACAGATAAACCAACCAGTTATCACGTAATGGGCTTTAGCGCCACAGACAGATAAATATCATTGTTGAAAACTGCATGAAATTTACATCACGCGATAACTATTGCGTCCAAAGGTAGCACATCCAAGAGGCAGCCAGAAATCTTTTTCGGGGGGGGGGGGGGGGTAAACCATACTATATGTATGTACGTGCGTGCGTTTGTGTGCGTATATATACGCAAGCAAAATTGAAAATTTTCACAGCCCCCCCCCCCCCCCCCCCTGGCTACCCCCATGCCTGTCTCTTGTCTTGTCTTCGATGCGCTATGCCTTTGGAAAGCGAGCCCGCCGTGCAACAGATAACAGTTGCATCTGTTGTTAGTGCATGTAAGCATGTACAAAAATGACCCCTCAATGCTCCAGCATATCGTTACTTCGGGGTTTTCCGTCCATGCTGAAGAGTGTATATTGGAAAAATATATGGTATTTCGAATATACACTATTCGATTCGAATGCCGAATCGAATAGAACACTATTCGATTAATTATTCGAAATTTTCAAATATATATTCGCACACTCCTAGAAACAGGCAAGGTTTTTGGGTGGCCCATCCAAGGATGTTAAAAAGACGCTGGAGTGACAAGCCGAACGATAAAACGTCAGCTAAGAAAAAGTAGCAAGTCAACTGTCACGTACATGTGCTCTTAGTTTAAAACCAATTAGCTTACCCTTACCTACGGTGTAAGATATATACTCGATCTACATATATATCTCACACCATGATACATCTCGTTTTCTCTTCATATGATGAAGCCAGTGTCCACAAACCGACTTCAGTTATTTAGCCCTATTTACTGTTTTTATCCACTTAGCGCGCGTTAAGGACCCAAAAACTATAAAGAAAACAAGAGGTAAAGACAAGGTTGGTCTTGAACACGGACCTTCGATGGCTAATTGTTCCGAACAGATACTTCAACGTGCCTCTGTGTTACTGGCTTCCTTATCAAAGCCTTGGCGAGCGTTACAAACTCATTGGGATATATTACTTTCCTCGTAACCGACCATATGACTAACCTAGCATTTACGTCACCAGAACAAGGGCATTTTCTAATCGGACATCAGACGAGAAGGCTATGTTTTTCAGGTAAGGTATGTCCAAACGCTGGCTTCACATTCGGTTCTGCAAAATTTCGATTGCTTCCACTCTAGAATTTTTTTTAAACCTCTTTAGAGCCCGTCGCCTTCTAGAGCCATAAAGGTGGATATGCATAAACAAGGAGAAGGAGAAAATAAACTTTATTGAAGACAAGAGGAACGAGCGGAGTGGCGTCCAGCAGGCCAGCGAACTGTCCCGCGACCTTCGCCACACAATCAGCCTGCTCGGCCGGTTTTGGTTTGAAGGTTTGTAGATTTGAGTTATGGCACCATATTTGAGTGCAGCAAGAAACTGGCGCTACTCGTGGGATGTGGATGAAGCAATAAGTTGTCGGCAACAACGCGGGTAAATAAACGCGGTGTAAATAAGAATAATTGTATTGACAAGCCATTCCCCAACATTTTTCACCACTTTTCACCAAATTTTGTCTGGTGTAGCCGTTCTGGCACCTCAACACCAGCAGCCCCCAATTTTCACCAGAATTTCCCAATCTGGTGCCGAATTTCACCATCTGGCAACGCTGGCGTCGACGCTACATAGGTTGTTGTATGATCACGTGGTTTGCGTTAGGACCAGCAAATTTTGAGCTCAAGCATAGAGTTACCATCGAAGTAGTATAACTAAATTTATTTGCACTTTTTCTAAAACCTTACATTTACATATTTTGTTTCTTTACTGCAGTGTTGCTGTTCCAGCTATGGTTCTGGTTTCGTTAGAGTGACTTTCATGCGTACGCCGTGGTTTATAACCTGAATAACTTGTCCCCTTGTGGTCCTGTGGCAATTTACAAATCTTTAGTGCCTCTGTGTTTCAGTAATGAAGCTGTTTCCTCGCTAATACAAATATACGCAGTATCCAAATAGGTGCCGATGACTCGCAACTGTGGTAGAATAATTGTACCACCGTGGTCGTGTCACATTGCTCGTCAGCCAGCGCAACTGGAAATCATCTTTTTATTGTTTTTATTTTTCGTAATACAATCGGTGCATGTGATCTGAGTTCAGTCAGTTGATCACCGCAAACCCTTTGTCGCGGCACGCACACAAAAATGTTCTGATAGTTCTGGTTTCGGCAATTCTAGGAAATAACCATAACCACTGCAAGAACTATTCTGCACTTTTCTCAGTAAGTACAAGTTTCAACAGCTCATATTTGTCCCCTTTCTACATAAAACGGCATATTTTACGAAAGCACATCGAACGCATATTTCACTAAGTTTTGTTCTCCAGCTAGTCTCCTAGCCGTGCGTCAAGCGCGAGCGGCAACCATGTGCTTCGTCTTGATATTTTGATGTGTAGCGTGTGCTGGAAATATCCGACACATTCTGGCTTCAATGAAAAGCGACGCAGCAGTAAGTATAACTTGTTGAATCAGTTGAAGTCCGTGCAAGTTACACACGGGCACCTAACCGGTACGGCAAATCGCCGTCTAGTGCTTGCCCAGGCAGCGCGTCACCGTTTCGTCATTGAGAGCTAGGCCTAGTGGATGATGCGCCTGAAATAATGTATTTTTGGCACTTGCCTACCAACGGTTGACGATTGTGTGATTTGATGCGCAACTCTTGAAGAAGCCGCCAGGCCTATGTGCGTATCATCTTGTTTACGCGTCTCGAATGTGCGACGCAGTGCGCAGCGAGTAGTGAGTTCATTCGGTGGCATTGCGCGTGACGCCGCCTGAAGTTTGTGGCTTCGCCTTTTGACAACGCTGTTGGTCGTCATCCGTGATGTGCGCCGAGCAGGAGTCCGAATTACGTCGCAAGTACGCGCAGTTTTGACTTTGCTGGGCCAGAATTTCGCAACGTCATTTTCAAGCTCGCCGTAGCGGGCCTTTTACTGCAGTTCCGACGAAGTTTCGGCTCCTGGCGAGACGCCTTCTGCTACTTGTATGAAAAAGACAGCCGGCTACGCCTTAAAACTCAAAGGGCGGTGTTTCTGGCGTAACGGTATCGGTAGGCACTGAATTGTTTCTTGCGCATTGTTTAGCGCCGAACGAGTTTGCCGTGCAAAGCCTCGTTTTAAGTTCCTTGTCAGCGTTGCTTTGTCTGACAGCCTCGGCGTTTTATCAGTCGCGAACCTCCACTTCTCACAAAAAGGCCCCCCTTTTTTGTGTTTTGTTTTTTTTTTACCCACGCCTGTTTCATATTTCATTTCATTATCTTCGTTTCGAGTACGCCGAACGTCTCACTGAGTCTGTGTGTTTGTATCGGCCATTTCGCTGCAGAATTCCGCGACAGTTTATTATTCGCGCGCTGATAAAAGAAAAATTTTGACCGCCTCGATTCTTATCTCGTAATCTTTACCCCTGCTTGTCTGCCCTGTTTTCGACTTGTACTGAACGTACGGAAGCATGTTGTCAGTATTTGCCCATCCAGGACCGCGTTCGCGATACCAGCTTTTTCTAGGCGACTTGACAGCTGTGATTTCAATCTAAGCCTCTAGGCAGATGAAGGCTCCGTCCTTCTCTTTGTGCGTAATTATCTGTGAAAAGAAAGCGAACCTTGAATTGCTGTGTGACGCAAGCAGACAAAACCAAGACTGCCTGGTTTGTCGTCCCCCAAAAGTAATCTGTTTGCCTACTGGTTTCTGTTTCTTACTCAATTGCTGCTTGATCAATTCAAAGTGTGTGCTCCACGCAGAAGATTCGGGTTTTCTAATTTAGTGTAGGCATCCAAAGTACGGTACTAATGGTATGGGGCTTTGGGATTAGCATTAAGGTAACCTTGAGTTAAACTGTCAATTTTGCTAGCTTTAGTGTATCTGATATGTTGAAGCTAGAATGTTGCCCTGAGCACAGTGTAGTCCAGACTTTCAAAGCAACCTTTGAAAGAGCACCATGCTTACGATTTGTCACCACCTTCGAAAGTTGCAGTTCTATTTTTATCCTGCAAAGCATAGTTTACGACACTTAAGACGGAAAAAAAATTTACTCGAACTGTCAGATTTTTCTGTGTAGAATTTTGCCGAAATATGGGTGTCGTGCCATTAGAACTAAGTTGCGTAAATGAAAAGTGACTTTCTAGGCACATAATGAGAACATTGAACTACAGTAATTGCTATATATATATATAAGCTAAAGTGAGTTATAAAAATACTGCGAAATATTACTGCCCGCACATTAGTTTCAAACAATCGCCCGCAGTTTAAAAAGTTACCATCCATAAGAGTATACTAGCTCATTGCACAGGTAGATGAAAAAAAAACAATATTGAATTTCATGCATAAGTACTTAAGGGAAGTTATCACATTTTGCGCAACAGTAGAATGCAAAAAATTGTTTCGAGAGAAATGGTTTCAAAGAGTTTCAGTATATGTCCAGGTTATAAAACACATTTCACATGTCTTAAATTCATCACAATATTAGCCTTGGCCCTCCTCGGAATCAGCACATTCTCTTTTTACGTGAATGGAAGTGCAGTTTCTCACCTTTTTAGCGTCCCAATTTGAAATTCAGACTTCCTGCAACGGTTTAAAATGTAGACTTTAGTCGTGTGGTAACCAGGTTCAATGCCTGCTTGCTTCAAGATGTCAAATATTCTCCTGTTTGCATCATTTTACTTGGTTTACAGCATTGTAAAACTGAAATTTTCAGCATTAATGGAATGCTGGGACTACCTGTAGACCTCTAGTAGAAAGTTTTGCTGAATTCAATATCAGGCGAGAGAAAATTCTTCCCTATGATTTTGTAGCTCGCAACAAAGTGATGTAACTTAATGTCCATATCTAGCAGTATTTCTCTTAAGTTGTTACACATTCTTGAATTGGAAGCTTTCAGTTCTGATTTTGTGTGCTCCCAGGAACGTTTTGGAAAAATACTGATAGTTTTTAATGGGTTACGATGAAACCGTAATTCTTTTTCCTAAATAGTCCACAGTAAACAGGGACCTCGGAAATGTAGGGGGAAAAAAAGGGAAACGTACGTTCTTCAAAAGGTGTTCTTGAAAGTGGCAACATACATTAAAGAGAGACTGAAGTGAAACAGTTAATCATTTGAGGTCGATAAATGATTCGTTGAGCACTTTATTTTTGTTAATGGCACGATTATAGGTTTTTTTCTTGAAAGAAAAAATGAAGACATATCTGTAGCCCTGTTTTGTTGCTTGTGTCTGCCTTCCAGTGTTACATTTGTACGAAATGCTAGCACACACATTTAAAATATTATAGGTTAAGCGAGGGACAGCTAATATTGTTGTTAAGTGCAGTTCAGGATTAATTTTTTTGTGGTTTTCTTTTTTAACCTGCCTTTTCACAATACCTTTAAACCTTAATATGTGCTTTTGCGCAATTTTTCTTCTTGTAATGCAGATACCATTGATATTATTGAAATATCACTCATTTGCTGAACACTCATTTATCATAGGTTGTATCATGGGTTTGGTTTAAGTCACTAACTCACATTCTCTGTTTATTGTAGTCTCTAGACTGATGCAAGTGCAGGTGTAGTGACCGCTCCAGTGTCGACTTACAAGGTCTGAAAAAACAGTAAATCCTTACGAAGCATTTTCTGTTCTCCAAGCTGCAGCGTGTGCACTTAAACCTGTACCGGAAATCCTGTGCGTGCCATGATGGCCGTGGCATTGCACTCCTGAATCGACATTTCAATTATGAAAATGCAAAAATGTTTGTGTACCATGCTTTAGGGTGCTTATTAAAGAAACCCAGATGGTCAAAATTAATCTGAAACCTTATGCTACGATATCGTTTGTAAACCCACTGGGCAGTTTTGTGGCGTTAGAAACTGCATCTTTTTTACCGCAGACCTTATTTCAAAGAGCACATACTTCGATAATTCAGATCACTACTTTAGTTAGCTTTGGAAAATTAACCCACATTAACGAAAAGTATTATTGCAGCTCTGGAGTGTCGGCTAATTTTAAATTGTGGTTGGTTTGCTATCAGTATTTCCATTGTATCAAAATTTGGCTTCTCAGCTTCTTTGGTGCTTCAAAACCACACAAAGTAGTTAGCAGTGCTTGTAAACAACCTCACATTAGTTTTTGCATGCGATCCACAGGGAAAGTTCAAGATCAAATCGTGCAAGTTTAACTGCAGAATGTCAGCCAGATGGCAGGTTGTTACTGACGATGAGCAAACCTCGACGTGGTTTCAGAGGTGCTTGGAGAAGCATCTGCGTGTGCGTACGACCAAGTATGTTACCACAGAAATGATAAGCGTTGCTCTGTTCAGTGTAAACCGTGTTTAGTGCCTTTGATTTAGGCTGTTGCATAACCGGTGATACCCACGTGCACTGAAGACAACCAGATGTTTTGCATCTCAGTGTGCTGTATTCACTTTGAAATGATCTACGCATGCTCTCAAATGTCATCTAGTTTGTTGATCCGGTCACAAATGCAGGTCGAGTATGACAGTCATTCCTTTCTTTGTCACTCCATGGCTTTTGTTTAAATACTCCTCTGCAAATATTGAGTGTATGTGCAGCAGTTGTTAGTCGCTAAAAACCTACTTGACTCAGTACATTGTATTGGAACTGCCCATAAGGCTTTAGTTAAAATTGTTCCCAGCACTTTATTTTTTTTTTCCGGAGTTTATGTGGCATATTTACTGGACGTTCAGGCTGTGAGATGGAATGCCATATTTCTGGCTAGAAGCTGTAACCTTCTTTCCTGCATTTTTGGCAACCGAATAAGTAGTGGTGCGTGATCACACTTTCAAGTTTAGTTGTGAAAGGCTCCTTCATGATTTCTTGCACACATTTTGTTTGTCCGTGATTGCATGTGATGCTGCATATGTAAGTGGTACAGGCTTTTTCTCAAGACTTACTCTATTTGGAGAAAATGCCCCGTGGGTGTCGTGACTCTGGTTGAATGGAATGCACATGGTCCAAATGTAGAGGGGAAACTCATTGTTTTTTTCATTGGTCGTTGGTGTTTTTCCAGGCGACAGCAGGCGTACAGGGCAGCGGCAGCCGTGCTTGGATGGAGGTAGTGCTTGGCTCGAGCGGCGAGTACTGCCTGGCACAGCACAAATAAGGGGCCCCTCTGCCTATGTACTGTGTGCCCTATGGGGTAAGCGGTCTGGCTGACTGTGCAGTGCTGCGCCGCTGTGCCATGTCCGCACCAGCCATGAGGCACAAGGCGGCAGCCATGCGGCCGGGGCCTTCCGAGATCGACTTCAAGAACATGCGCTTTCTCATCACGGACCGCCCCACTGACGCCACCGTGCCAGCCTTCCTGGAGGTGAGTAGTAACATTACTGAAAATCTTGCCTCTGGGGAAACTTCGTTTATGTCGACATTTTTGGGTGCTTTGTGGCCAGTGACGGGCTTCCATTTTTGACCTTTAGACCTAACCGTATGGCATTTAGTCGAGTGGACTGCACTCTATTCTCGCCATCAGCATCTGCGTTCATACTAGTGGAAGTTGTGCAGCGACTACCTTGCCGTGAACTAAAACTGCTTGTTTCATGGCTGAAGTGCCCACTGCATTATCTGCGTTTTACATCATCGGCATCTACGTCTCATAAGGTGTAGATGCTGCAGATATACCCACACATTCTTCGTAATATTGTACACCTCTGCAACTTTTCTGACCTGCCATGATAGCCTAGCAGCTACTAAGCTCATGAACATGGGTTTCATTCCTGGCCATGGCAGCCGCATTTTGATAAGGGCAAAATTCAAAGAACACGTGTGTACAGTGGCGGTCAAAATATTACGGACCATGGGAGCACGTGGCAGACAGCACCGAGGCACCTTCTCACGGCTGCTTGCGAAGCTCTAGAGCGCGCAATGCGCACGCGCATCCTTGTTTACCTGCCGGCCTTCTCGTCCGCTCGCTTCAAGTGCGCGCGCACCAGAACGCCAGACAAGGCGCAAGGTGCCGCTTCTGCAGTCACCGCGGAAACCCCGAGCGATTTGCCTTAAAGAAAACTTTTTTACTTGGCAAAAACTTCGCCCTGGTCTGGACAAAATTTTCATGAGCTCTCATGAATTTTCTTTATTTTTTAACCCATGTGAGTTTTTCTTGTAGGTTTGTGCTACAAACTGCTCGATGCCAAGTTTTTTCTTTCCTATATAGCACATATGAACGGGCGCAGGATAGTTGCACCGAGCACCACAAAAAGAAAATTGCAGCATGCATGAGTTCCGCGAGTGGAAGCTGCTGGGTAATCTTATCACATATGTCGATTTGAGACAAACTGACGCAAAGCGTATTTTCCACGCTGCGGAGCGTCTGCGAACAAATCGTAGAGTGCGGCGTGCACCGAGCACTGCCAGTACAAGTTACATATTTTCGTCACGATATCATCGCTCGGTGCTTCCGCGGCGACTTGCCTGGCACCAGCGGCAGCTTGCGATTTCTCTGGCTTTCCGGCGCCCGCGCACTTAAAGCGAGCGAACGAGCAGGCCAGCAGGTAAACAAGGATGTGCGTGCGCAGTGCGTGCTCTAGAGCTTCGCAAGCAGCCGTGAGAAGGCGCCTTGGTGCTGTCTGCCATGCGCTCCCATGGTCCGTAATATTTTGACCGCCACTGTACATTCATTTAGTTGCACATTATAGAACACCAAGGTGGTCTTAATTTAACCAGAGACACCTGCTACGGTGTGCTTCATAATTATATTGTGGCTTTGGCACGTAAACAACAGAAGTTTTTACTTGCGTATATCTTGATTGCTGTGTTTTATGGCAACAGAAACATTGACAAAAGAATCCATGCATCCAGCAGCATTCTTGCCAAATTATGTGGTCCGCTTCTTCCAAATAAAACTTTGTTGTTAGACATGCATTTTTCTGGTGTTGACAGTTCGTACACTGCAAAAAATGGACTCTCTATAGCCGTTTCCCACTTGTAATGGAAGTGGTTGTGAGTCATTGCGAGTCAAGTTGATGCACATGAAGCAACAGGAATCCTCAAGAACTGCTCATAATTATTTACCTTTATTTGGTGTGCCCGTACAGTGTACCACTGCATTGTAAGCAATCAGTTACGCCATACAACTTCCAGATTCAATAAGCAACAAGGTTGACGAGAAAAGTAGGATATCTGAATTGCCAGATCTGTTACAGAATGCCAAGTGTGACAGGTTTGAATAAAAGCTGCCTTAAAGAAGTCACATTTTATTGAAATATTAATTGTTATGCACCGCTGCATGTACATTTTGTAGACAAGTTACTTTCACCACTATGGAGCCCACTCTGTGGCACAGCTATTTGAATCTTAACACAGCTGTCCACTTGAACTGCATAGCAGCATGACTATGACGGTGACAGATTTAAAAAAATACCTGTAACACATTGACCCACTTGGCCACTGTTTTAGAAGTCAGCCCTGTGACAGTTACACTGCTATATTTAAATACAGGATCTTATTCTTGTTTTCGGAGATGCTTTACAGGGGTAGAGGCTGTTGCGATTTGTTTCTTTTTTTAACAATCTATTTACTGGCCCCCTCTTCAGGCAAGGAAGAGCAATAATGGAATAAAAGCAAAAGTATCTTATGGAGACTGGAACCTAAATGAAAGTGCCCATATACATTCCTCCACTGTTCCAACAAAGTACTGTTGCCACCAAAGGTTTACTTTCTTTGAGGCTGCTACTCTTCTCTACAGGCCTGAAGATATCGTGTCATCACTAAGTCGGATTCGTTTCATGCAAAACGGTGTACTTCCATCAGTCATTTTTGCCACATACCTTGCGCAACTAGAGTAACCTCCCCGCAGACATTGTAGACATTGAAGGAGTACTGACACGAATTTTACAAATTTTCAAATTATTGCTCTGAATAAAAATACTGGGATCGAGAACCCTAAAACGAGTATTGTGGTGCCTGGGAATGCATCGAATATATTTAATTGCTGCTACCTTAAAGGGACACTAAAGACAAGTATTAAGTCGACGTTGATTGTTGAAATAGCGGTCCAGAAACCTCGTAGTGCTACTTTTGTGCCAAGGAAGTGCTTATTTTGAAATAAAATCGCATTTAAGTTGTCCGCATCGCGTTAGCGCATTTCAAATCACCCGCCTGAAAGTGGTTTTTCTAACGTCACTGTTGCCGTGCCCAACGTTGCCCGCCTTTACTGCGCGGCGGCGTGCACTGGCGGCGTGCACCATTCGGGCATCCGGCAACATCACATGCATGCGGCATTTTGTCGAACTTTCTGTCAGAGCGACTTCGTGAGCACGCAAAACACACGCGGCAGTACGCGATACCGAAACTACCATTGAGACGCGACCGCATGAGCGAAGCCAGGCGCCGGGCAAAGCGCAGTTCAGCGAAAACGGAACCTTTGAACACCCCGCACCGTTGCCGATGGCAGAGCTCTTTGGCATTGCCATCGGCAATGCCAAAGATATTCTTTTTTTTCATGAATCAAACAGAAATGAACAAGCAGCATTTTATTACTTCTCTTGATGCACGGAAGGTTCTTTTTTTTTATTGCAGCTAGTTCTGATTACGAGTGATTAATTGTAGTCAGACTCTTATCATGTCATCGGGATCATTTCCAAAATGTCCTGCTCGTGGCACTCATCGTGTGATACATTTAGCTTAATTTCTCGGTAAGTAGGGCACTGCTGTTGATAATATTGCCGTTTTAGACGTTGTCATACGTTGAGCTTTCACTCTGACATAAATTATTTGCCTTTAGTGTCCCTTTAAAAAGACACTTTCGGTTTCGTTATCGAGGGGGTGGCTTCTCGGTGACGTTTCATAGCAGTGTGACGTCACGGAGATACAGAGACTCTCGACGTACTAGCAGCAAATCCGTCATCTGCTCGTGGTGCACATAAACAACGATGGGTGAATTGTCGTCCAGTGACCCGACAGTGACTTCTGCAATTTAGGCTGCATGCAGGACGCAGAGCTCGCAAACTCAGGGGAACTGTGTTGACTCGTTGGTATAATGTTTATTGCAGTGGGGCTGGCTTGCAGATGCTCAGTTACAAAAACTTCAAAGTCAAATTCAAATATTTTATATGTGTTCTCTGACTCCGGTCTGTGGAGAGCATTGACACTGCATACCAAGGAAACTAAAAATGTCCCATTTGTGATGTCTAAAAATCGTGTCCGTGCTCCTTTAACGGTTATGAGCAGTTCCAGTGCCATAGCTAACATTGTATAGTCAGGCTCTATTCTTCTTTGTGATTTACCACTCTCCCTCTGTAATGCCTCTGGCCCTGAGAGGTATAATAAATGAAATGTGCATGTAGTACAGCTGGTAAAAGATTGTCAACTCTATTTCAAATCACAACACTGATTCCCATTGTCCTTTTGTATATTGATACTACAACATACACCACTACTAGTCTTTCTTTTTCTTGTTTCGTTGCACAGATCACCTGTTTTGAGAAAAAAAAAGTTTAAGCGTTGGTTTTCAGTTGTTCACGCCCCTTTTATCTCATTTTTGTGGTGTCTGCCGCTCACCGTCAAAAACCGTCAATTACAATCATGTCTACATAGGCTGATATGCAGGATATTTTCACCCCTTTTCTGTTGGTCATATTTTACCACATCTGAGTGCTTACAGCACCTTTTAAATGTGGCATGGTTGAGAGCAGCATATGACCAAGTTGTCATTTTACTAACACTTGCTGAAACAGTTTCAGTGCACTTTCTGTGCTTGGTGTTGGTCTCGTGTGTGCAGGCAACACCCTTGCTACTTTTATTTCCGCAAGGCCTTCTGGATACTGGTAATTGGTAAATCATTATATTTGTATACAGCCTTGAATAAATGTTTAAGATGTGGTATTGGAATTGTGGGCCATTCTCTGCGGAGATTATAGTATTGGTTGATCGTGCAGTGATTGTCCTATGCCTGCCAGTTAATGTGTGCCATTAAAAGTTTTTGTTTTTTTACATAGAGGCCACGGTACTGTCTTAACGCCCAATGCAACTGATGCCATGTTCCATCGCAAAAGGTCTTCCACATGTTTGAATTCAAAGTGGAGTGTGGTCTACTAATGATGAACTGTAATACCAACTTATCCAGTTGGATACCATTATCAACAGCACTGGTTCTCACTCATATCGTTAAGCAAACATACACAGTTGCACATTTGCATCAAGAAAAGCTCATTGAGCCAATATATTGTCTGCTTTGATGCTATTGTTAGAAACTTGCTTTTGTTGACCTATTATGCCTAGCTTAAAGTGGACACTGGTAACTAGTTATTGGACTGTCCATTTGCAGCATCTTTTTTTCCTGTTCACACATTTGTTCTGTGCTCAATTCCAGGAATTCAAGAAAAGGAATGTCAAGGATGTGGTCAGGGTATGCGAAGCCACTTATCAGAAGGATTTGCTTGAGAAGGAAGGCATTAACGTGTGGGTAAGTAGTTGTGTTGATATTCACTTTCGCTGTGTCCTCTTGAGGTTTTCATTTAAGCGTAACAGAATCTCACGAATTCAAAATGTGAACTGCAACAGCTGGGTAGATTTGACAAGACAGCAACATTCTTTAGACTTGTACAGTGGTATGCATTCAAAATAACCTGCAATTACCCAATTAGGAGGCTGAGTAGTACTTGAGGTGCACTGTTAGTGGCAGTTAGTATAGCAGTTTAGTTCAGAAGAGCTTCATTTGTGGCGTGGAACATCTGTGTCTGGGTTTTGTCCAGAATACTGTGTAGCATCTAAAAGTATTGCTTCTTACACATTGGTTCTGTGGCATGTGTAGTGATATTGAAGAAAAGTTGTGGTCAGAATTTATACTAAATCGTTTGAAAAATTAACCTACAGTCAAGATTTGCAAGCACTCGCACTAGTTGGAGAGCCGTAAACATTGTCGGCAATTGTGTAGTTGCAGTAGTACAGTATAACCTCGTTACAACGGATCTGTTTACAACAGACATTCGGATTTAAATACCAATTTGCGGCGCTATGCCGACCTCCGTATTTGTTCCATTGATTGAGCTTCGTTTACAACGGATTCTGGTACAACAGACATTCGGATATAATTGACTAAAACGCTGCCGATGCACAAAATGCCCATCCGCGATTTTGGGGAGCCAGCGGGCGATGCGATTCGTTGCTTGGACGAAGGACATTGTGGCTTCTTCGCCTTCGCATGTCCGCTAGCGCAACAGCCTTAACTAGGGACAGTTATTACAGTGCTTGCTCATCCCGATATTTTGTAATCCTTGGAAACGTTAAATAAGAAGCCATTGCGGTGTGTGTGTTTTGCAGGACTGGCAGTTTGATGATGGGTCCCCACCCCCAGCACGTATTGTGGAGGAGTGGTTCCAATTGCTCAGGAAACGCTTCAAAGAGGACCCAGACTGCTGCATAGCTGTACACTGCGTTGCCGGCCTGGGCAGGTGAGTTTGTGTGGCAGGACATTTAAAAAACAAAAAAGTGGCACACAGCTGAGTGTTGTGCAGCTGTTGTCATGTTGTGGTCACTTATTTGCCATAGGTATGTCCTCTGCCACTTAAAAAGAAATAACTTGAAAATTTTGACAACAGTGCATGACAATTCAGCAGAGATTAAACCCACATACCCATTCTGCACCAAAGAAAATGAAAAAAAAAATTTTATTATTTTTTTTCACCCTTATTTCTGGCAACGGAGAGTTAATTCGTGCCCCAACAAAAAAATTAGTTCTTATTTAGTAAGAAATATGCATAGTTGATTATTAGGCATTGGCACTTTGAGACGTTCACATGGGCAACTTCAGCATGTGAAGAACACTGCCGTGGGTTTTGTGTTGTTTCCCACACCCATATAAGGATATTGTGGTATCAAGGCATGTCAAAAATTATTTTAGACACTGTTTGTTAACATCTGTTCATATGCCAAATTGGTGAAGCACAAGAAACTGTAGTTCTGTATTCTGATTTACGCATATGCATGCTTATCATATGAATTAAGAGGGAAAAAAGCACTAAGCTTTGTCATGGAATGGAGGTCTGCGGCTTATGTGGTGTTACGACATGGTAGGCTGATTGCAGGAGACTTTAATATAACATGTAGGGTTTTGCAAGAAACGAGAGGCAGGTTAGCAAAACAAGATCAGTCTAAGACGAGAGAGAGTAAGAAGCGGGGACATTCCTTTTAGTTCCCCGGGATGTCAGTATAGGCAAGTTCCAAAATTTCAGGTATCCTGTTTTTTGGCAGTGTGTCAACAATCCTTTTAAGTACTTTAGTAAAATGCCAAAGATTCTAGTTCAGAATATGATTTATGCTTCAGAATTGGGCATAGCGCTAACACATTATGATTGTGGCTTGCCTGTTTGTGCGGTATCCTGGGGTGCTCCTCGGAAAACGTTATTTGCCTTTATCTCCAGTACATTGACAATATCAATATCTATGCTTCGTTCAGCACACTGGCGTGTGTGTGTCTGCGCGCGTGCCATGTTTTTGCACGACTGTTGTCTTAGGCGTTGCGTTCTTTTTACTTGCAGGGCACCTGTATTGGTTGCATTAGCACTTATTGAATTAGGTATGACTTACGAGGATGCTGTGGAGCTCATAAGGCAGTGAGTATCCTTCTCTCATTGATGTGTGGGGAGTGTGCGTACTGCAGTTCTTGAAATTCTGATTACTGACCAGTGTATTGAGTGAGGCAGTAATCACGTTCTACTATGTAGTGTGCTTCTCGATAATGCCCACATGTTCACTTACATTGCCTTTCTTTCTTTCTTCAAGCAATGTGATTAATTTTGATTATCTCTGCAACCATTCAGCCAACTTAAAAATTATTTACAGTAAAACCTCGTTAATTCAAAGTCACTGGGACTGTGAAAAACTTTCGAATTAAGCGGGTTTTCGAATTAACGAAACATACAAAAAGCGGGATGCAAGGAACTTTGAATTACTGAAAGTAATCAGAGGTGGTCGTTTGGCCTTCTAGTTTGCGGCTCCAAGGGTGGTTTTCCAGCAATACCCGGTCCCATTTTTGCCGCAAACCCGCGAAAACGGCGGGCCTCGCTGCTGTCAGCGCAAGAAAAAAAAGAAAGAAAAAAAAAAAAAAAGTCTCGTGGTCAGCTGAAATGCGTGCCTGCGGAAAAAACGGCGTGCTTCACTGCAGCACAGTGGTGACACGCGGGCTCACCTGCTCCTCGCAGCGTCAGCGCGTCATAATGCGGCCATTCGCCCATTCTTTCTGGTAAAATAAAGAATATGATAATGGCCAGTGTGACGGAATCCGCGATCTGTTCTGGCTGGAAAACATGATCATTGAAGTTTTCGAACTGAGTTTTCGAAGGAGGCGTTACAGGCAAGAACTCCGCCAGCATTGCCAGTGCGCAAATTGCCGGAGCAACCGCCAGTCGGAGGTTTGCATACATCACGAATTCCGTCAGGTCGTCCTTTATTATCTTTTCTTTTCCAAAAAAGAAATGGGTAAATCATGACGCGCTGACGTTGTGAGAAGCATGCGACATGCTGCCCGCGTGTCACCGCTGTGTTGCAGTGAAGCACGTCATATTTTCCGCAGGCGCACGTTGTAGCTGACCACGAGACCGCGTTTTTTTTTTTTTCTTTATTACTTTTTTTTTGCGCTAGCACCAGCGAGGCTGGGTTGCTTCAACTGTCACACATTAATATCGCTGCACTGCATTGCCCTGTGGCTCCTAATGGCCGTCGCTTCCACGGAGTTGCGGCGAAATCGGGATCGGGAATTGGCACAAGGCACCCAAAGTTTTCGAATTAACCGGGCTGGCGCTGACCGCCGGTTCAAAATATCCACTCAGATTTACATTGGAAAATACGGGACCGCAGAAACCCTTCGAATTAAGCGGGATTTCGAAATATCCGAGTTCGAATTAATGAGGTTTTACTGTATATATCTGAGATCAGCGTGAAAAACTGTCCGGATGACAAGCTTCCTTCAATTTAGTAAAAATTAAGGAAATGTCTAAACTGCTGGAATTCCATCCTTCAGGATCGTTGAAGTCGTCTACTGCAAAAGCCCATGTTTTTTCGTCATGCTTCCAACCTTGAAATGTCAGGAGTCCCTATGAATTTGCTGCTTTACCTCGAGGGGTATCGCCTTGCATTTAGCCAGCCCTGACTTTCACAAATGTTTAAATGAGTGAAAACTCGTGTCACAAACCGTTGCCAGGTGTTCCGCAGCCGGCGCGGCTGAGACCAAGCAAGCTCTCCCCTCTAGTGATTGCAATGATAGCACAACGTTTCTGCAGGCAACGCCCCTTCAGATTTTTCCACAGTGGCCTCTTTGCAGTACTTGTACCAAGTTTTCACATCATTCTCTGTAAAGTACTATTTTATTTTTATGGAACTTTCAAATCTTTGTAGTAAGCACCTTCTGGGCAACCAGAATTCTATCCTTGTATCCAGTACGTGGCTGATAACTATATCATTATATATGGTCTGCTTTTCCATGGGGACAATGGTAAAATTGATAAATCTTGCAGAAATTCATCTTTTTAAGCAATATTGTTGGACTGGTGTCATTATGTGTAAGTGGACTACACTGCACCGATGCTGTAGTGACTATGATAAAAAAGGTTCCTGTGAATTTCCCAAGGGTGATTTTTGTCTGTGATGAGCAGCTAATGCTTCATTAAATAAATAAATCTCTTGTGGATGTTTTGATTACACTTTGTCTATGTGGAATGCATGGCGCTGCCCTCACTCTTCTCGCATTTCTCTTACAGGAAACGACGGGGAGCCATCAATGCCAAGCAGCTCTCCTATTTGGAGAAGTACCGTCCCAAGTCGCGGTTGAGGCTGCGCAATGGGCACCGGCAGTGCACCATACAGTGAAGGCTTCCCTCTCGCTCTCTTCCTGATCCACCCTTTATTATTTTTTTTTTTCTACGTTGCTGCGACCATTTTGACCTCTCTCTCCTGGCAGTTTATTCCGCCTCCTCTCCTTCAGACTCTGGGCACTTGGCTCCTTGGATGCGTTGGCACCCTCGTGTTCAAACTCCCTTCGAGAATTGGGAGGGACAGCAAGCGACTTTCGCCCTGTCGCTGCACATTCAGCCAGTGTTTCTCGGAGCGCTCCTCGGTTGACTTCCTGGCATCATTTTTTCTTCCTTTCTTTAGTGTACACCCTTTTTTTTTCATCATCTTCTAATAGCTCACATCCTAATCTCGCAGCAGCAGCCAGTCTTTGTCCATTCGCCGAGTGGCCGGGTGATAGGATCAAGGGAGCGTCTTTTGCGGAAACGTTAGGTGAGGTGGTTGATGCGGGGGTGCATGCGTTCGGACTGTTTTTTGCAAAATAGCGGTAATCGTTTAGCCTTTTTGTTCGTGCACCTCTCCTCTCGTTCTCCCACATCCTCATTGTGTTGTATAAAAAAAAACCCTCCTTTCTCTCCCTGAACATGTCAAAGTGTAGAGCCAGTGTGCCCAGAGCTTTTACCAGAGTTTTTTCTCTCGCCATCACACTATCTTCATCTTTGTTAGAGTACTCTTATTTTTTTTCTTCCTCATTGTTGCATATAGTTTCTATTGCATTATAGAGGAGTCCTTCCAGAGCTGTCTCTGGAGCCGATCCTGGGATCTTCCTTTTTTCCCTCTTCCTAGTCCTTTTAATTTAGGCGAGTTTCTTTGCAATATGCTTTTTTTTTTTTGTGGCGGCTGCAAAGGCGTGAGCGATCAGTTTACATATATACACCCCTTTTACTCCACAATGCACGAGCCCAAGTTAAAGGAACAAAGGAGGTGTATTTAGCCAGCCGTAGATGTTCTCTTATCCTTGTTTTTCCCTAAGCAAAACTTTGGCATAGTGGTGTTGCAAGTGGCAGACAAGCGTTTGACTTGGCCCGACCAATCAATGAAAACTCGTTTAGCTCCAAGAATGTTTGCGATTCAATTTGCATTCTCGAGCATGTTATGGTCGCATTCAATGCTCGTGGAAAATACTTTTTTTTTAATGATGCGCCATTAGTTATTTATTCTGTCGAGAAAAGTTGCTCCGAAGCCACCACACGACACAGAAAGTGCCATTGATGTTGCTCGTCATTGTTACTTTTTGCCATTCTCTGTGACTTCGTCGTGTTTAGTTAGCTCAATGCAAGTCTCACGTTCCCTCCTTTTTAATTCGTGCCGACGTGACTACTCAGGTGTGCTGGCTAGTCGTGCGTGTAGGGAGACCTGCCTGCCATCGGGGACGTGAATGTGTTGATGTAGCAGCAAAACGTCATGTAAAATATGTTGTTTACATATCCATTTGGATTGTGCCCTTGTGAAAAGAAAAAAAACTAACTCACGGTGTTTCAACAGCGATTATAAAGATCTTTTCAGATAACTGTGTCTGTGTGAATTACTTTCGATGTCCTAGTCTACTAGACAGTTGACATGTTTGGAGGCGAGTTCGTAGTAGACTAATAAAAGAAGAGAATTTTGATGGCTCGTTATCAGTGGTTCATACGTTAATGATAACCAAAGAGATAGTAAAGCGAAGGAAGGTATAGGGGACGGTCATTGTACCGTTATAAGTGTGTTGTAGTTATACAGATGCGAAGAAAGTAAAGTGGATGAAAAGACAACTTGCTGCACTTAATCACTTGTTATGATTAAGTTACGATTAATAATTTGTTATGATCATTCGATGTTGCAGTGTTTGTCGTCATGGTAGCTAGCCACTCTGCATGACAAATGCAAAAAAAAGTAATGGAGGATAAATAGTAACGTTAATATCCTACAAGCACAAAATACATTACCCTACTGCCCAGTCATTAATAGCAGCAGTTGCCAAAGAAATGTTAAATTGTATCAGTGATTGGCATTGAGCATTTAGCAAATTGTGGGATGGATTTTGTGGCTGCACAGTTTTCAATACTCTCATTGCGCTCGTGGTGACATTATGTATTACGAAAAAACTTGGTCGCTGCATTTGGAAGCGTCTCGTTCATGCTGAAAAGGTGAACTGGTTTGTCCATTTTGTGGAACCATCGCAGGTAATTTAATGCAATGCTGGCCAGTGACTCGTGGAGTTTCCTAGTGGGAGCAAGTAGTTAGGTGGTGTATGGATGGTACTATTATAGTGATTCATCCCAACTTGTGTGATATAATTGCCGCCTAGTGAATAGATGGGAAACCAGCTCAAACTTACTAACTAGCAAACGTTGCTCATTTTGAGGGCTCGCAGCACGTAATGACCTTGTGCAATGTGGACCAGCCCACTGCAGTTTTGTGGCGCGATTGGCATGCCAAGTTTCTCGCAGTTGCACGTGCCAGGGGTGCAACAGCTGCGCCAATTTGATACGATTCCTTATTTTTGTGCCAAGCTGAGCCAAAACCGTGAAATTTGTTGAAATTGCGCCAAAATGCCCGACCAGCTTCAAAATTTTCTCAGTTGCGCAAATTTTAGCGTGAAATTGAGGCCGCGTTGGTCATCTGCAATGGGGGCATCATCTTCCAATGTAGATGCGCAAACCCTAACCCCCCAGCGAAAGAAAAAAATCACAGCATATCCACGGAGTGAATGATGATGAGTGGGCGAAGCTGCGGAGGTTCATCGGTAAACCGTGAATCTTCCGTGAATTCTGCCCAGTACATCATCACCGACGTGAGATCGGGCGCGTTTATACTAAAGGTTCGATGAGTTATGACGACTTGCAGCTCACTTTAATTTTACATGTACGCTGTGAATTTTCATTGTTTAGAAAACCATTGCTTTAGAAAACATGTGGCGTCTTTCGTTAAGCAGCTGGCGTCTTTTCGCTTTGCTTTAGAAACATCTGGCGTTCTTTCGTTATGCTTTTACGAAACATCTGGCGTCTTTCGTTAGTTTATTTCATCAATCAACGGCGTTTTGAACAAAATTTTTATTGTTTAATCACGCACAGGAGAAATCTCACCAGACACTACCTTGGAGGTAAACAATGGCTGCTAATGGGAATGAGAGACAGAAGAAGTCGGCTTTTAGCTAACACTTACACTTCTACTTCTACTAACGTTTCCTACTGGAACATGCCAATGGCTGCTAATGGGGAATAAGAGACAGAAGAATTCGGCTTTTAGTTAATGCGCACGCTGCGAATTTTTTATTGTTCAACAACGCACAGGAAAAATCTCCCACCGGCACCACCTTGGAGGTCAAAGCGTAAGACTTGTTACGCACTACTACTACGACTACGACTACGAGGGACGAACGGGTGCCGCCTTAAGGAGCTTCGCCCCTAAAAAAAAGTCATAGTTTCACAGCAAGGACGAAGTAATGAATGCGATGGTAACAAATTGTAATGTTATACGAAGTAAGGCTGGCAGAAAACTATTGTATCCGATCGCGCGTAACTCTAAAAAACTTTGGTGTAAGACAATACGGCAGCGCCAGAAAAAGACGCTCTTTCTGCACAGTGTCTTCGCATTGAGAGCGCAGCACGTAGAAGGGTATACGAGCCGCCCGCTGATGGCTGCCGAGATCGCGACCGCGCCCTTAGAATCACGAAGTTCAAAGTTGCTCCTCAAGGGACACCCGCCCCCTTCGCGTCTTTTCATGCTCGTTAAAGACGGGCGGGGCGTTTCCTCTCTGCTTCGACGGCAGGCCTCGCGAGCGGACTGGTGTTATCGCATGCGCCCTCCGAGCGACGGAGATGGGCTGGCTCGTTTGATCTCTCCTTCAGCCGCGTTCGTCGGCCGCACTCGCGCGCTTTTACCCGCGGTAGAACATACCATGCGCAGTGTGATGTTATGAATTTGGACTTTTACGGGACATGACGGCAAAAACCCGTCGAGTGTGTCCGTATAATTGCTGTCGCAATAAAAAAGGACAGTGGTTCTCAAATTTCCTGATGCTTGTTTTATTGCGCCCAGAACGTTTTTTAAGCCACTTTTGCCGCAGTACACTGGGAGTACTAGCTGTCAGGGACAGAGCACATTTTGTTCCTTAATTACTCATTCGCGCACGCGCCATGTAATTACGAGTATTAGTATGATCGCTGACGTCTAAAAAATTATTGGCAATCATTTGGAGCTGGTGCGTATGGCGTTTCTGCGGCCTTGAGAAACGGACAAAAACGCACGCCAATTTTTTTTGTAGCGTTAGCTACACTGGCCTAGCCTAGCCAGTTTGGCATGGATCCTCAAGAGCCGTGCTGCGCATGTGCGAGGATCAGTGATGTCACGCACCGGCGGCGACGAGTACCCGCGCACTCCGTCGCTGCCGCGCGCGACTTGCCGCCGCCAGTCTGCGCTTCCAGAGGAGTGACGTCGTAGCCTTGGCAGACGTATTGGCGCCGGCGCGCGCGCAGCTACTCGCCTTCGCTGTGCAGTCGCCGTCGGACACTGCGCTGGAGCCACTTGATAGCGCCTCTGACTGGCGTTTGCCAGTGTGGTATAGCCATGGAGAAGGAGAGCGCAAATGCTGCTCAACGGCGCAGAAGAGCGGAGAAGCTGAAGTAGTTGCTTGGCAAAATAAATATACATGTGCCACATATACGTATACCGTGTGTGTGTCATTGGAGCAGCAGTGAGCATGATAATCAAGCTAATCCTAGACAATCAGGAAAGCTAAGATATAGCTGAACCTTTGCTAACGCTACGTTATCCTGGCATAGGAGCTAAGCCACTGCAACATTTTTTTTCTCCATCCCCACTTGCTTTACGATAGTGATTTCTGTGGCCCCTTGTAACCGTTGATCGACGGAATCCCAGATCTTGGCCAAAGAAATTATAATAAATGTGCACATAAATGACGTGTGAGTTCTCGTTGGCGCTGTTAAGTGGCTAGCAGCGTCAGCGGCGTCACTCCCGAATTTCTAGGTTACCAGGTTCGCAGGCCGACATTAGCATTTGCAGTGCCTGTTGAATTATAGGACATGGTCCCGCAATTGCTAATGTGGACTTATTGTTCGCACTATTGGGTGGCTCATTAACGCACTGCTTTTAGAGCATTGTTCACGCGCGCGTGCACGGTGCACGAATCAGCTGATGCTGAATGGTTCGTACGTATTTTGGTTTTCTTTTAAGAAAGCCTTATTCTTTGTTATACTGCTTCAAATGTGGGATTTCGTGCTAAAAAATTCGGGGTTTTTTTTCGTAACCTGCTCCAAATTCGGACCTTTGTGCTCCAAAAGCAACATTTTGCTGCTCCAAATCCTATTTCGGCTGCTGCACCCCTGATATGCGCGCTGGTGTGCCCAGGTGAACCGATGCGGCCATAGGCATGCGCAGGGTTCCTCTAAGAAGGGGGTGGGGGTGGGGGCAGTTTCATTGCAGGTCCTCCCCCTCCCATCATTGGTTGAGTCAGAGCCCTTCAATCGGTTGAGCTCCACGGTGTAAGAAAGTATTTTTCTTACACTGTGGTTGAGTCCAAAGGACGACGTCTTCAGAATGGATGGAAATGAAAATGAAGCGATGATGTGCTACTCGCAATGGCCTGCCGTTGGTCCCTGGCTTCGATAAAGATGAAAAGAATTCTTGGAATGCAACATCAGGGGCCCTCGGCCGCCATCGTCGTCGAAAATCAAACAGGTCTGACTGAGTAAAAGTATGTTACAGACTTTGCGCCCCCGTTAAATAATTGAGGGGGGGGGGGGAAGGGGGTATTAACGCGAAAGCGCATGCACTCGGCTGGCGTCCGCAAAAGCAGTGTATGGCAGTGTCCAGAAAGCACGTAGGAGAGAGAAATCCCCGCAGCAGAAGGGAGATCTGCAACACGTGGCCACCGACGTAGCGCGCCCTTGTCACCCTTGTCCGACGTATCAGTTAGGCTTCTGCAAAACTAGACATGTACCACTTTCGGGCATTACGTACAGCCAAAAGAAACGCTTACGTGTCCTACATAGCACTGCATTGTGCAAGATTTATGCGCCGAGTTTCAGATAGTAGTGATTTAGCGGTAAAAGTGTGCGAAATATAGGTAGTGGCATCATATTTGATGGTAGGTTTCACACGGACCTGCTCAGCTTTACATTTTTTTTTTTTCAAAACCTTGAAACTCTTAATGCAGTGTATCTTTCACTGTGACGTCGTTATTGAGGCCTTGCCTGGACTGCATGCCGGGTTTAGTTGGCCACTTCGACAAGCCTTGCATTGTCCGCCACGAAGAAAGCATCAGTGGATGCACGCAGCTTTTCAAGTTGATAAACAAATGTTTCGCACAAAGCATTTGCATTGCAGCAAACAATGGCACTCGTGTCAATCCAACCATTCGTTTTATCCGGAAGGGGACATTCGAACGGACTCTTTCACACTTGAAAATGTCCTTCGAATCAGTTTTGCACTCGGTGAGAATTGCGAAAATGTGCTCTTGTAAAAAGAAGCAATAATGAATAAAACTCTTGTCTTTTCACCACTTCGCACCTCCCCCCCCCCCGCCTCCCAAAGCGTATCATAACTCTATTTTATATAAATGGCAGTGTCTCCTTCCACCGGGTGGAAGGAGACGTTAGGTGGGCAAAGCGTTCGGTTCACCCATATAGCCGCTTAAAACCGGCTTGACTTGGCTTGAAGTGTATAAGTAGGTGGCGGCAGAGTAGCGTTCAGGCCCGTTTGTGTGGCTTGCGTGGTGAGTGTTGGCAGAGGAGGCACACTACCGTACTGATGTTGATATTGAGCGTGAATGCGTGAACTGTGTGCATTAACGAGAACTGTGTGTGTTGTAGAAGTAGCAAATCGTTGCCGCTTTTGTTGCGATGTCCTCCGGTTCAGTGGACCACTACCAAATATATAAGCAATGATAACGAGCTGTACGAGCATGAGATAAAGGCCATGTGTTACGTGTGATTTGTGAAATGTGTCTGTTTGACGCACAGCTTGTACTGTGGCGTACGTGTATGTGTGGTAAGTGCGTGCTCTGCGTGGCCCGTTTGTGTGGCTTGCGTGGTGGGTGCTGGCAGGGGAGGCACGGCACTACGCACTACTGTACTGGTGTTGATATTGAGCGTGAACTGTGCGCATTAATGAGAACCACCTCTGACCGTAGGGACGTGATCGCGTTGTGTATGTTGTAGAAGTCGTAGCAAGTCGTTGCCGCTTTCGTTCCTGCGATGTCCCCCTGTTCAGTGGACCATTGCCAAATCTATCAGATATGATAACGAGCTGTACGAGTATGAGATAAAGGCCATGAGTTACGTGATTTGTGAATGTCTGTCTGACGCACAGCTTGTACTGTGGCGGACGTGTATGTGTGGTAAGTGCGTGCTTTGCGTGGATCGATCGCTTACAGTTGGAAAGTCATTTGGGCGAAGTGTACTTGAACCATCACTTTTATTTAACGGTGCGGCTAGGGTTACGTCCAGACGTAACTGTAGCCGTCGCTATCGTTACGCCCAGACCAGGGGCGTAGCCAGAAATTTTTTTTCGGGGGGGGGGGGGGGGGGGTTCAGCCATACTTTATGTATGTTCGTGCGTGCGTTTGTATGTGTGCGTGTATATATACGCAAGCAAAATTGAAAAATTTCGGGCGGGGGGTTTGAACCCACCCCCCCCCCCCCTGGCTACGCCCCTGGCCCAGACGTAACTGTCCACGGGGTCCAAATCTACTGTCCCTGAGAATATTTGACGTAAGTTAGGGGTGGTCACCTTGTGGTCGGTGTGAAAGGTTAGACGTTTACACCTATCCACTGTAACTGTAACGTTCAGCACGGCCGCTCGCGGCCATACATTCAGTATCACTGTCGTATCACCGATTTACCAGCATCACTTATGTATTGAGACGTGCGTGGTTTGTTTTGCCGGACTGTTTCGCGTATCAGCAGCTCTGTTGTCGAGACAGACCAGCTGACGCATTTTAGGAAGACGTTAATTTCGGCCTCCGCCAGGGCCACGCTGCCTTCAGCCATCGTCTCGGGTGCTGCCTTTTCCTTAGCTTCGTTGAGGCGGTCAACCTCAGTTTGGGGCAATCACGGTTAGTGAAATAAAAGTGAAATAACTGCAGGCCTCCATCGAACTTGATGTAAGTACGGTTTGCGTGCCCGTGTTGATGTATCGCACGTCCACTAGGGTTACGTCCATACAATAACAATCGGTACAGCTGCCCCGCGTGTGTACACATAAATGTCGTCTTTAGAAAGCCTCCTTCCGTCCAGTTATGTTGGTGCAGCCTACTTGGCCTACTCGCAACACATTGTTGCGAGATTGGGCTCACCGTCGCGGCGTTAGCAGTGTAGTATGGATGGGCGGTCGGCGGCACATATCCAATTAAGTGTTGCACATATCCAAGAAAGCGCGTTGACTACAGCCAAATGGTAGTATATACGCCCTCCATTGCCACATTAATGCACGAAGCCGTCCTAACGTTCCTATTACGTGTGTGAGAAGTGCAATCCGCCAATCAATGGGGTACTGGCCTTCGGCGACAGTCGTGTTTTCCACTGTGCTCGATGTTTTTTTTTTTTTTTTTTGCTTTATTTGTACGTGCTTAGGTTGTGTTCTGCCCATACTACAATATAAATGGTGTTGTGCGACTGAACCAATATACTCCTTGCTGTAGCGGCTACAAAAAAAAGCCTGTATTTCTGTGTAATTATAGTTGAAGTGGAACTCTGTGCACTCTGCTTTTCTGTTTGCATGATTCCGTGTACCTCTCTAGAAGTGCGTAACTTGAGGTCTTTTTTACTGCTAACCGACCTTTGCAGACTATAGTTCATGCTTGGTATCACAATGATTTCTAAATCGCCAACACTTCGCGAGATTGCGAACAGTCATTTACGAAAAGTCCTTAAAACACAGTTCTCTCCCGACTGACTGGAAAATGGCATCGGTTGCTCAATCTGGCCCGCGCAACGTTATCAATACTACCGCCCCATTTCACTCACTTCTGTGTGCTGCAAAATTCTTGAACACGTTTTATATACCGCCATTGTTAAGCTTATAGATAGTAATTCTTTATTGAACTCAAACCAGCACGGATTTAGACATGAACTATCGTGCGTCACACAACTGGTAGAGTACACACATGTTTTAGCAGCAGCACTGGACGATAACTCTTCGGTTGGTTGTATTTTCCTCGACTTTCAGAAGGCGTTCGACACCGTTTCGCACTACTTATTACTGCAAAAACTGTCCAGCTTTGACATTAATCCCCAAGTTATTGCATGGGTTGCTGAATATCTACGTGAGAGGCGACAATGCGTAGTTGTAAACGGCGAACAGTCTGCAATAACTGATGTTACGTCAGGGGTGCCTCAGGGATCAGTACTGGGACCCCTTCTTTTTTTACTTTATATCAATGAGATTAACGAAAACGTACAATATCATATTAGGCTATTTGCAGATGACTGCATATTATACCGCAAAATTACCTCTGAAACTGACTGATCTGTGATCCAAAACGACTTATGTGCGATACACGCATGGTGTGGGCGATGGGAAATGAAACTGAAGCTTAAGAAAACGGTGTGCATGAGGTTCACCAGAAAAAAAGAAGTCCAGGTGAATTCGAATACACAATAAACTGCTCACCGGTAAAAATGGTGTGCGAATACAAATACCTAGGCGTTTACTTTTGCCCCTCTTTATCATTGAGTCGGCATGTGGATTATACCGTAGGTAAAGCTTGTCGGAGTTTGGGATTTTTGCGACGAAATACACGTGCATTTCCACAGCAAACCCGGGAGTTATTATATAAAACATACGTAAGATCAGTGCTGGAATACGCGTGCTGCGTGTGGGAACCTTCAACAGCATCAAACAAAGAAAGATTAGAAAAAGTTCAGTCCATGGCGGCAATATATGTGCTTAATATACCCATGTATGACAGACAGTTTAGTTCAACGGAATCTAAGGCGATATTAAAATGGAAGTCTCTGCAGCATGCGAAGAGCGTCATTTCGACTGAAGCTATTACACAGCATATATCATTTTCATACTCGAATTCCCCGTGACGTATACATTAACCGGCCTCAATACACATCAGCACGCAAAGATCACGAACACAATTAAGATAAGAGAATATAAATGCAATACATCGTCCTTCAGCAACTCTTTTTTTCCCAGAACTATCAGTCAGTGGAATCGACTTCCTTCCACAATTGTAGGAATTTCGTCTAATGACGCATTCTTTTCTGCAATAAAAATGATTGAATCTTTTGACCACTGAGCCTTAAAAGAAATCATGCGTACGCCTGGTAATCACCATGATCTATACTGTATCCCATTTGTAAACTGTGTTGTTTTCTTTTAGTGCTTCCTTTGCATCTTGTGCTGTACTATATATTTACCACTGCCGCGCTTTGTTGTAATTACTGTTCGCATTGCCATTAACTATTATCACTGTGCTTTCTGTTTATTTTAGATTGTTTTCCCAATGTATACGACATTTTTGATGTAGCTGTGTTCGACGCAGCTGTGTACGTTTGTGTCGGCGTAGAATAATCTACATTTTCATTTGCACCTGCAACTTTCATGCTTGTTCTTCTTCTGTACCCCCCCCCCCCCCCCCACTGTACGTAATGCCTGAATGGGCGCTATGGGTATTAAATACATAAAATAAAATAATAATTGTTTCTAAAAAATTCTGCATTCACACATCCATACCGACACGTGCATGCACTCACTTATTAAAAATATAAAACAGCGCTTTTTTAAACACAAGACGAAGGAAAGAAGAGACGTATGTGTCCCTCCATTCCTTCGTCTTGTGTTTAAAAAAGCGCTGCTTTATATTTTTACCATGGAACCTCACCAACTCGCCCAATTTGCGTGTCTTGCTCACTTATTAGTCTGCATACAAGCCTTGGAAATTGAAATGCTTGTTTATATCGTGCAGACATACGTACAAGCATTTGATGCTGTGCTAACACAACGGAATAGGCTGCCCTCTGAGGACGCGCGCAGGACGTTCGCACACTAGCGAACACGGTGTGGCTAGCAGACGACGCAGGGAGCCATAATCAGCTGCTAAAGTTACGTCCACCGTGTGATTCACAATGCGCACTTAAGTTGAATAATTATCTTGCCAGTCTCAGTGGTTGGCTCGTGTCACTGGGACGCTGTCGCTTCGCGGTGCGCCGTCGTCGCTCCACTATTTTGCTCGAGTGGCTGGTGTCACTACAGCAAGAGTACGGAGCGCGACGTGGGCTGGGGCGTCCACCGCTGCCACCAAGGCGATTTCCTTAAACAAAAAATATTACGGCGCCCGTGGAGCACTTAATAAAAAGAGAGAGAGAAGGACAACAGCGAGGTTCGAACCAACATCCTCGCAGATCCGAGCACGACACGTACTAGCCCGCTGCGCCACTAGAGCCGATCGGTTCGGTGCGTCTGATCTCACGCTGGACGTAACCTTAAGATTTGTTATTCTTACGTCCAGACGTAACTGCAACGGCTCCTATAGTTACGGCTAGACGTAACGCGCTAGACACTCCGTTCTTCCTTTCCATCAAGAACCACTACTATTACAGACATTCACAAATATGGCCTTTATCTCACGCTCGTTATCGTTGCTTATAGATTTGGCGGCGGTCCACTGAACACGGGGACATCGCAGAAACAAAAGCGGCAACGACTTGCACACGAATCACTTTCTACAACACTCTACACAACGCGACCACGTCCCCACGGTTACACCACGGCCAGAGGCGGTTCTCGCGCACACAGTTCACGCTCAAAACCAACACCAGTAGTGCCGTCTCTGCCAACACCCACCACACCACGCAGAAATAAACGGCGGCCTGAACGCTACTCTGCCGCCACCTACTTATACAATTCAAGCCAAGTCAAGCCGGTTTTAAGCGGCTATATGGGTGAACCGAACGCTTTGCCCCACCTACCGTCTCCTGCCACCCGCGCGCAGGAGACGCGGCCTATATAAATTACAAATCTTTGAGACAGTAGTAAAATAACTCTTGTACTCCTGGAGCGATGTAACGACTCAAACCATGGTGGCCATGACATTTATTAGAAAAAGAAGCATGGCCTTCGTGATTTGTATTTATTACTAGAAGAGAGTGGAGTGCAAAAAAGTTTGATGTTCTTCAGCGGCAGAAAACAATATAATTTTGCTATAATTGAAAAAAAAAGTGAAATTTGACGAAATTTATGAAACCAAAGTTTGAAAGGCACTCGTAGCGTCCCTTTACATCCGGTTCCTGTTTCTTTTTGACATGGCGCAGGCTGTGTTACGGCGCAGCACTTGCTTTCGTCTGCCTCGCGGTTGTCCACTCGCTGCTGTCGAGACGCTACAAGCACTTTCTTATCACTCGTGAAAGTTGATTCATTAGGCCGTTCTGCGGTTGGTTAACCACCTTCCGGGTAACTGCTTTCCACAGCGTCTCTTTTATGACGGCACGGCCACTGACTGCCGGCAGCATGTGGGTAGAGCTGGGGCATTGACTGTCGTGGCCTCCACACCTCGTCGGAACATTCAAGCGTTTGTAGCTGCGTGCTGTCATTTGCTCGCCGACGGAGACCGAATTGTGCGTTGCCACTCCGCCGTGTCTTCTTCACCCCACCTTTCATGCGGAGTAGCGCCCGTCGTGAGACGATTTCGACCGCCTCGAGTGCTGGAGACCGTTGCGTGCCGTATGTGCTGAAGTTTGCGAGCGCAGCATGGTCAGGAAGAAGAAAAAGCACCAGGAAGATCCGGCGGACGACATCCTCGATTCTTCAAGCGACGAAGTCGGAGATGCAGCCGAAGGTAGCGACCAAAAACCAGTTGTTGATACAGCGTTGACAGGTCTCCGCGAGGTTCTGTTGAGTGTTGTGCCGCTGTGGAAGAAGCAACGCGCGGTGTTTCCTCGCGCCTTTTCTCTATTATCGTGCTTGAAAAGTGCCCTGTGCTGCCTACCGAGAGCTGTCGTTTAGTGCCGCTGTCTTATTACGCTTTGCCATATGTTGTTGGTGAACTGATTAGTTTCGAATAGTAACGCCGCGTCCGCAGAAACAGTGCTTATCCCGTGCGGTAGTTGTTGGGATTACTAAGGGAGGAGGTCCGCTACGGGCAACAAACGCATCATACGGCTTATGCCAATGTGATGTTGAGAGTTTCTTGTTGAAAAACTCCGCTTGCTCGCCCATGTTGCGACCTTCGACGCTGAATTTTACGCGGTAGATTCTAGAGCTTTTACTGCTTACATCAGTCAAGCTATAAGTAGTTGCTAGAGATGCTAAATGCGAGTCAGCGTAACCTTTTGGCAGCTATTTGCATTGAATCAATAAGTCTTTGCTCTTAAGCATTCTTTATCGGAGAACAGGGAATGTACATAAGTCAAGTTCACTCATAAATAATGACAGTGTTCAGACTAAATTGCATAGCACAAGTTCAATCATGTCATGTCAGATCGTTTTCGTCACTTTATGGGCTGAAAAACTTTCTTTACAAAACAAAGCATAAATATAGCTTCTGAAAAAAAGAAAACTAGTGTAAACTAAACCGGTGTTTCACATGCATGTTTCATTAAATTGTATTATTGCCTCTGAGGCGACCTTCAAAGGGACCATGATACGGTCAACCAAATATTTGTGGTTGTCAGTAAAAATTGAAGTAGAGGGTCTATGGTGCCTATACATATAGAAAGCGTGCACTGAGCTGGTGGTGCCGCGGTGTGGGAGTGAACGAAAGCTACCGGCGTGCTCCGCACAGCAGCCGACCCATGAGTGGAGCCATGTCAGGTTGTTAGCGGTGCTTCGCAATGTCGTGCATAAATTGCTGTGTCATAAACTGTGCCAATAACTATAAGAACTACGCACCTGGAACAATGTTTTTTCAGTTTTCCGCCGTGACCGTGCTTCAGAAACAGGTGGGAACGCTGTATTAGTGTGCGCCACGTAAAGAAAGTGATCCTGCGGGCATGTTTATGAAGTACATGTAGCTAGTTCACTGTGAATTTACGCTCCATGCACGCAAGTTAACTGATATTTTTAGACTGCTTACGGAACCTAGTGGCAGCCGGCAAAGTGATCTCGAGTCTGCAGTCTACATTTCGTTGGCGGAAAGCCGTCAACAGATCCACCAATTTTGCTTCGTACGCTGCTGCTGTTTTTCCACCGTACCCCCATTCGCAGACTGCGCAGTTCGTAAGCAGGAACAGTTAGGAAGAAGCCCCTCATGCCTGGCAAAATGCGTTGCGGACCACGAGAATTTAAAACTTATTCCCCTTGTACTGGCCGTTGCCCTTAACATCATTGTGCGTGCAAGCAAAGCTGCGTCAAGCGTTCTATTGTGCTACGTGACAGCTAAGATATCACGTGCAAAGCTAGCATATGACAAAGTTAATGACTCATGCAGCCCGAGCAACGTCTACGAACGAGGCTGAACTACAGCACGGAAAACTTCGCGGAACTGCCACACATTACTAAATGCAACACATGCAGTTCGGCGATCATACGTTTTACTTGCTCCCGTCGCAAGGGGTTGTCTAACACACGTCAGACACAAATGTCATCGTTTACTCAACAATAAGCTGGCAAAATGACAAGGAAGAATGCATACAACATCGATGGTACCTGGCCAGCCACACGAATCGCCCTTTCAAAACACTCCGTCGTACGTCCGTGCTTTCTGTCACATTGAAATCATGATTGATTCCGTATAATTTGTCCTTTCTCTTTCTCTGAGGCCGTAAAAGAATCCTGCACTGCCAACTTTCTGAAAGCCTAGCCGTTTTGTCAAATTTGTCGCCTTTGCGCTAACGCACTTGCATGCAAGGCAGGCGTAGCAGACGGAGAGACGATGGTTTGGGGCACGCCAGTTGAAAATGAAGTGGCCACTCGTGGCGCTGGTGGCACATTGGTGCAGTGGACTGTTGTGCCACCTGTAGGTGCTGCACGTTTCCCATATGAAAAACAGCTTGTAAATGAACATTTTTGTGCAGAATAAGCGCTGGAAGTCGCCGGCTATAAACCCCGCCCACTGCTGGCGACTGCCATTTTTGCCATGGCTTGTGTGACGTCATGTGCTGCATGGAGTGGAGCCGTCGTCTTCTACCAAAGTTCAGCCTCTGCAAAGCGTTCGATTTCAATGTGAAGCTGAAGAAAGCTTAAATGGCTCGATTGCACGTGTAGCTGAGCACGGAACAAAATCGTTCGCCGAAATGCGTACACTTGCACAGCAAGCAGCTTGTTAGGTCACAGCTCGCTAGTGCACCAGTGTTGCCCGACTCGACCAAATGCACTAAAATTTCACCAGTTGTTTGTGAATGCACAAGGATTGACCCACATAACACAGATTATGATGGAGAAGTGGATTTCATGGCCCCCGTTAACTATGCGAGTGAGTTATATACTTCGAAGCCTCCAATTGTGCTCTGTAAAATCCCACCCATTAAGCTGAAAAAACTTTTACAAAAATGTTTCCACAGGAAGTTCAACAAACTGCTCTCACCAGCGTAGCTCAGTCGGCTTGCGTCGGCTACGGCAGCAGGTGCTGCGAAATCCGGTGCGTCTGGACGTGTGCGACGACTGTGAGGGCGGCGAGGTGCAGCTCGAGACGTGGCTTTGCCTACAGTGCGGTCATCGAGGATGTGGTGGCACAGCAAAGCATGGCGTGTGTCATTCGGAGACGCCGCACTCAGACTCGCATGCCCTCGCACTCTCTGGTCAGACACTGCAGCTCTGGTGAGCACACACACATTTCTTTTGTCACTTTGGTTTTGTATATTTTGCTTTCTGAAAACCGTGCCTGGACTGGAGGCATCATTGCAGTGGAAGGTGCGAGTTTTATTTAAAAACAATGTAGTGTGCTTTAGGTGGTGCATTCCTTGATATTGAAAGGTGAAAGGGAATGATGAAATGCCACCTTTCATTTTGTGAAAGAACTGTCCATTCACTCTGTCATTGTGTGTTTCATATTTTGCACACTTGGTGGTCATTTCATTGTTGCAGGTGCTTTCCTTGCAACAACTGGGTGGAGGCCAATCCACAGGTGACACAGATAGTACAGAACCTGAAGAAAAAGATGGCTTCCAGCAGCAAGAAAGCCAAAGGTTGGTGCTGCTTCTTGCTTGGTGGTCTGTAGGGTGGGCTGCGCTTGTTTGAAAGATATCGTCAAAGTGTTTGACGTTACTTCTCCATTCATGCTGTTAATTTTTATTCATATTAAGGGATCGCCTATTTATTGTAATTCGGCAGCTGCAGCTGTGCTTTTCTAGGAAACACTTTATACTTCTTTTAATCCAGGTCTGAAATGCTGAGATAAATCTGTTCCTAGAGCTTAACTTAATTTGCTGTTTCTTTGCCTGGCTCACATTTACCACATATATCATGCTGAATCATGTTTCCTATGATTGTTTCCTGTGCAGTTTAGTCAGCTATGTGACTGATAATTGCATTGTTGCGTAAAAGTGTAGCAGTGCAATGTGTTCTCTGTTGATGTTCTTGTTTGTCTCAAGGACAGCTTCACGTTCCACCGTCAGTATCTGTGTGAGTGCAGTTCAAGTCATCCAGAACAGCGTGTTTGGCCACTGAAAGAAATTTCTGGAGCCTTTCCGTCACTCTCTGTCTGTTTGCAGCCACGGCAGCCCAGGCGGAAGGTGAAGAGCCGGCAGCAGAGACCAACTGCGTTGAGGGCGGAAGCGGGGACGTCAAGGAACAGAGGGTGCCTTGCGGCACCTGGACATCAGTGAAAGGTCTCAGCAACCTTGGCAATACCTGCTATTTCAATGCTGTTCTCCAGGCAAGAACTCCTTTTTCTTTTCTATTGGCTCAATCCCATTTGATATTAAGAATGTAGCATCATTTTCATCACCAACTGTGATACTGGGGTTGCCTCTTGTGGGATTGGGTAGAGGAACGGGAATAGAACACGCCCGCATCACCATCGGAGCAACATGCAGTAGCTGCTGCTCTGTATGTTCACCTTTTGCATTTTCCGACAAGTGGCAGGGAGGCAACAATCTATCATGTCAGTAGACATTACATCCTGCACAATGATATGATAATGTGGTTCTAAGAATGGTTTACTAGGTGTCAGAAATTGGTCTGCAGATTTGATAAAGATTGTTCACCAAAACTGGCAGATCCCCATTGTTCAAATTTAAAGCAAACATAGCTCTCCTCGGTCCACTGAATGTCATGTGCTCGGCCTGCATGTGGCACTCAAGCGAAAATTGTGTAGGAGAACATTGGCGAATGAGTGGCTCTTTACACAGAGTAAGGCTAACAAGCAACAATCCTGGTCTTAAGAATTTTAGGATTTGTTATTGTTCAGGGTGCGCTTAAAAGAAAGGCAGTGTAGTACCACCGTGTGAAAATCACCTTGGCAGTTTCCAGCTGTGCATAGTTTTGCAACACCTCTTCAAATGCAGGGGCAATTTTGCATATGCTTTAAGAAAGAAAAGGCCATCAAACCACTGTAATTTCCTTGGGTTTGCTCTGAGATACATGCTTGCTGTCAAGATGCCTTATGCAGCCTTTGGGAGAAACAACGTTGTGAGTGGTAAGCTTCTCATCATGTTTCAAATGCACGGAAAAGAGCATAAGCAAATTCATTTGTACTCTGCGCTAGTGTCCTCATAGACAGTTCTACTTGCACCTAATGTGGTAGGTTATATCAGGAACTTGGTTACAGATGTGATACAGCTAAGTAATGCTTCATTGTCTGTTTCCCTTCTCTTGTGTCTGGGTCTGTATGCCTAAGTCCTTCTGTGGTGACTCCCTACCAACTAGCTTAACATTGATATCATTGTGAGCTTCATGTGATTGGTTGCTTACCTGGTTCTTCACCTGAAGATCTGTACGTGGTATGGTTTGACAATATAATGCTTAAGGTTCGGTCATGATACAGGAAATGCTCTTCTGAGTGCTTTACATTTACTGCATTGAAGCCCAAGTGGCATGGCTTGGCTGTTTTTGATGCACAGGGACCCAACTCATCTGTGCTGGAGCTTGCTTACTTGAGCCTTGTCACTTTACTATGTGTGCGTGCTTCTCAAGACACGCTTATGGACTCGCAGGGCCTCGGCCAGACGCCATTGTTACAGCCGTTACTAGCCAAGAGGTGTGCTTCCAAGCTACAATGCACGTTTGATCCTGGTTCAACAGTAGAAGGCTCTGAAAACCCCGAGTTGGTAAGATATGCGATAAATACCTGCAATGTGCTCTTAGTCACGGCACTGCGCACCCATCATTTTGCCACCCGTGGGAAATTCGACAAAAAATTGAGCATGGGTAACTTTAGAAAAGGTTACCCATGCGCTCTACTCCCGGTGGTAGGCCTGTGAACCTGGTACACCCGAGCCTGTTTGCCATGCAGGGTTCACTAAATGTGGAGCTCCCTGGACCTGGCCCACTGACCAGTGCGCTGGCCTTGTTCCTTCAAGAGCTCCGAATCGGAAGTCCTCATCCGAGGGCGTTATTCTCCAAGGTCTGCCAAGTGTAAGGAACCTCGCTTCTGAGCAGCAAACACCCTGAGCCTTTCAGTGTTCAGGGAAGGAGAATTTGTTCTCATAAAAAACACTGATGCCAGCCCGAAGTTAAGGGGTGGCACTGGTCTTCTAGACCAAAGTATCGTCAAAAAGTACACTTTCTGGAACAATTTTTTTCACAATCTAGACATCCAAGAGAATTCAGTGCAATAGTAGCACATTCTAATGAGTACTTATTTTTGTTATTACGCTCTAAACTCAGCTTCATGACCATTTTCGCTCACTAACGCCCCCCGAAAAAAAGGCATTTTTCTCCTATATGCTGTGCTGTTTCCCACATTATCTTTTGATCTAGAAGTCAGATGACGATGATTATTGTTGCAATTGAAAGCTTGTGGGTACCTACACACAATGAAACTAACAAATTGTAACATGTTTTATGAAACAGTTCTTTATTTGGCGATACAAATCACAAAAATTCTGGGGCTCCCAGTCACCACATTACACATGGCAATAACTTTTGTACGAATAGAGCTAAAATTACAGTGATAGTCTAGCTGTGATCTCTGATTATTCTAGAATATGCCCATATAAATCTTTCTAGGATATTTAATGATAAAAGTGCAGAAAAGTTGGGCAAATCAATTTTTCATAATATATTAATTATCCCAAAAACTACTTGAGTAGATAAGAAAGAAAATTATTTGCGTACCTGCTTTCAGCAGGCTAAAATATACTTTGCCTGAAAATTTCATTTGTATATGATAAAAATTAAAATTTTTGTTAAGAGACCAGGCTATGTGAAGGTGAAAGGGGGCTTTTCGCAATCCCCTTTCAGTTAAATTTATTCTGGTTCTTCCGTAAATGTTTTGGGTAGGCCAGTATTTTGCTTGCCTGAGATGTATACAGGATAGACCTTAAATATGTGCTGCAGAGTTTATCCGCCAAACCAAACTTATTATTAGCTATTTGTCCAGTTGACGAGGCACATATTGCATTTAGGTAGGGTCACATCAGTGCGCGTCCTATGCCACAAGTAGACTAAAAGGTACACTCAGCATTTGACTTCTTTAAGATAAGCCACAGGTATACTTTAAAAAAGAGGTTGGTTTTGATCATCCCTTCACATTTGTCCATTGTGTTGTGATGTCACGCTGCTACACTGGTAGCTTCCGTGTTCAGAAAAGAAAGCATGCTACAGTAAAATCATGCTGCTAGATCAGTAACTGTAATGCACTGTATCATGATTCATGATGAGGGACTGCATATGAAGTTGCCTGAGAACAAATTGCCCAAATTTTTGGTGCCGGCTCATCAATTGTGGTTTTTACCACAGGGCACCGCATTTCCGAGGCCACCAACAACACGACAGCCACGAGCTTCTGCGTCATCTGCTTGAAGGTGTGCGCACCGAAGAGGTCAAGGTACGCTATGACGTCTCCTAACTTCTTGCGTGCCATATATTCAGCTCTTTGGTCGTAGAGGTTTTCATAGCAAATGTTAGCCACTTAGTTAAATTCTAACATTTTTACCTGCTGAGATAGCAATCCAATTGACCCGCACCATGTCATTATGAAGGACACGAGATTAGCTTGGATCGCTTGGGGCTTCTTTCTTGCCCTGATCAAAACCATGGCCTCTAGCTTTGCAGCGCAGTCCCATAGCCACTAAGTCACTATAGCAGATGTGGAACTAGAGTTTTTTAAAAAAAGAAAAAAGAAGTTGACTTTCTCATTTTTTGCTGCCTTGAGTCATGTAGAAAGGAGGAGGCTTGAAGGAATGCGAATAAGTCTGCTAATCTGCTAAGTTTGGATTTCACTTAATGGTAATAGATTGTGTTTTCATCTGTCTTTATGTGTCTGTAGTTATTACTCCACAATATTCAGCAGGCACAAGTAGCTTCCTACTTTCACAGAGAGCAGTGAAGTAGAGGTGATAGATTATGAAGCTTTCAGGTTTGCTTCTATTACATGCTTCTAATGCTTAAGAAGAGCAATGGAGAGTGTTCACTGCATGCTGCTGCATGCTGCAAAGCTAATTATATTGTGTAATAAGCACACCAGCCAAAGTGGCATGTGTAGCGACTTTTTTTTTTTAATGAGTGCAACTTCATCTTATCAAACATCACTTTGTTGATGTCACCAGTGACCAGTGAATCATCTGGTGCATTATTTTGCATCATATTTACAAAATAACATTGGCATTATAGATCATTGTGAGCCAAGGCGATAGCACAGCATCCAACATTAAGCGATGCAGTGTGTACTCAGAAATACTAAAAATAGTGAAGTGTCAGTGTCAATCAAACGAGACGGCATCCATGGTCAGAGGAAGAACGGTGCTTTCTGTAACTTGATATATATCATAAAAATTGAAATCAGAAAGATGTGGTTTCATAATTCAACTTCCTAGAGTGCATTGGCTTCCTTAAGAATTTTCATTTATTTTCAAAGCACTGCTATTGATGTAACACTTACACACAGCAAAGTAAGCTCCATGAATGCACTTTCTTGCAAGTGCATCTTGCACTGAATATCACTAAACCTTTGCGTGCAACAGCCTTCAACTGACAGTAATGAAAAAGTGCACTGCCTCAAAATGAAGGTTTCTTTGTCAAACAGGCATTACCCTGGATTGTGATATGGAATTGATAGGCTGAATTCAGCAACCCAGTGAGTAAAACACCATTAAAGTTCCTAGATTTTTTGTTCCGTATGAACTGCAGCAATTGCACAATTGTACTGCATACCATGTAAGCTCGTCTTGTAGTTACTTAGGTGAGCAGTTGTTGGTTTACTTATGGCACATTTTCTCTTTTTTTTTGTATGTGTATACAGCGACAAAAACAAGCCGTCCTGCAAGCATTTGGACTGAGCAGCAAGGTGGACCCAAACAAGGTTGAGCCAGACACCAAGGCTAAGATTCAGGGTGAGTTGAGTGGTGGTTGAAAATATTTTGCACATGTGATGTGAGAACGATTCGGTTTACATCAGAAACATCCCCCTGCCAACATTGTTGCACACATTTTACGTTGAACAATGCGATGAAATCACTAAGCTTTGTTGAATTAGTTGTTGAATCATCTGAAGTCACGCAAGCTTGGCTTGAAATGCAAACTTATATGGTGTTCTGTATCGTCAGTGCTGAGAGATGTGACACCTTTGCCAGATCCACAGATGGGCAGGTTTTCATCGCGCTAGGCATGTGTGAATATTCAAGCACTTAGAATATTTGAACTAATGTTGCAGTATTCGAATTTGCTTCAACACGAATTTATACAAAATTTCGAAGTATTTGAAATGAATGAATAAGTGTATACAGTATTAGACTGCATGTAACCCCCCCCCCCTTTCTGTAAAGGTGGTTTCACTGCGCCTATCCGGAAAAAATCTGCACTGCCGCAAAGTCTTACTTCAAGGTTAAATGACGAACATATAACCCTTGTATCGATTAATCATTTAAGTTTATAAGCTTGTTTTATGGGCTTATATGCTCTAAGTGTGTATAGTGAGTTTTAAAACGTAACATATTTTACCAGTTTTCACTTGCATCCTACTGAAATTCAAATCGTATTACTATTCAAAGTTGCTTCCACTTCACTTCGAATCAGAAAAAACGACATTTGCACATGCCTTGTTCTAATTTTAGAAAATATTGTGCAGGTTAGTTGGGTCATGACAAATATGCTCATTTTTTTTTTATAGTATGTGATACATACTATTCGAACCACTCGATATGAAATAATTTAACCAAACCACTAGGCACTTCGAATTTGCTTCGAAGCTAAAATTTACTGTTCGCACATCCCTACATTGTACCCTGTCATATGTCCTCGGGTCAAACACCACAATTCTTTGCCACCCTCAGTCCAAAACAGCAGTGGATTCTGTGGAGTGAGATGAGAGATGAGGCCTTTGCTTTGCAGTTGTGTTGAAATGCCAATACTGACAACTAGGTTAGTCTGTACCGCTTCATTACGAATGAGGACAAGAAAGACAACAACCCGCCATGGCAGCCAAGGCGTGGCGCTACTAAGCTCAAGGACGCGGGTTCGATTCCTGCCCCAGCGGCTGCATTTTGGTTGCAGCGAAATTCAAGAACACCCTGTCCTTAGATTTAGGTTAACCTTAAATGTCTGCAGATGGTCAAAATTATTGCGGAGTTTCCCACTATGGCATGCTCCATAACCACATTGTGGTTCTGGAACATAAAACCCCGGAATTTATTACTTGAAAAAAAAAAGAAGACAGGATCGGCACCTGTCCTATTTCATTCTTTTTCCTTGCCATGTCCTTCGCTACTTAAGATGAATTTCAGTAGGCTCATGATCACACCTAGCCATGATTGCTTTGTGAGTCTGATGAAATGCATAAAATGTGTGCTCTGTTTTACGTTAGCTTACTACCTGACCTCCCTTTCTCGGCAACGTTGCGCATTCGCAGTGCGCTTTAATTATGGCAGCAACTTGTCATTCTGCAGAAGTGTCCGGATAAAGGTCAAAATGAGTGTGTGATTAACGAAAATGGTTGCGTTAAGCTTGTGTGATTTTTCTTGTTGCAGCGTACAAGAAAGCCGTGGCTCGCACACCACTGGATGAAATATTCGGCGGAATCCTGCTCAGCACAATTGTCTGCCAGCAGTGTGGTAAAGTAAGCAGTGCCCTTCCCGTTGGCTGTGTTCATCCACTGCATGCAAATTTAGATTGGGAACATGAAAAGCAGTTGTGTGCATTAGTTTAACACAAATCAAGGTGATTAAATTTAGCTGGCCCTGCACAACGGCGAGAATAGCCTGGGTGTTAGCTACTAGTTCAAAAGGACAGTAAAGTTGAAAAATGATTTCACTTAATACCCTTCCACTGTATCAAGAACACCAATTTTCTGGCAAGAAGACACTTGTGAAGCCAAAAAATGTTCGAAAAGAAGACTGCTAACGATGCAACCTTAAAGTTCGCTGTGATGTCGTGGATATTGACATGTTTTAGGGTGTATATAATTCTCTATTTATGAAAGTTTATCATGTTGTGTTCCAGGGAAGTCAGAGACTGAACGTAGCAGGTTTTAGTAACTTTTATTCAGCCAGCAAGGCCCAAATGTGAAAGAAAAAAGTTTGAAATTTGTGGAATCACACTGACTGGGGCATTGGTGTTAAAAAAGAAAGAAAGAGAGAGAAAAACGGTCAGACTTCTAATACGGCCAGACTCCTAATAATTAGTCTGACCGTTCAATTAATGGAAATAGAGTTCCCAAATAGTAATTTATCAGTCCAAACTGATTTATTTTTTCACTTATGTAGCGTTCTTTAAAGGGACACTAAAGGCAAATAACAGTTTATGTCAGAGTGAAAGGTGAATGTTTGAGAACGCCTAAAACGTCAGTACTATTATCAACAGCAGTGCTCTACTAATAGAGAAATTAAGGTAAATGTAGGACACAGTATGTGCCACCAGTGGGACATTTTGGAATGAGCCTGATGATGTCAAGAGTCCCGAGTACAATTAATCACTAGAACTCAAACTACTCATAATAAAAAATAACGTTCTGTACATTACAAGACATAATAAAATGCTACTTGTGCGTTTCTGTTTCATTCATGAAAAGAAGAACTTGGCGTTACCAAGGAGAACGGCACGGGTGGTTTAAAAGTTCCGTTTTTGCCGGGCTGCTCTCTGCTCGCGTCTCAGTGGTAGTTTCATTATCGAGTACTGTTGTGTGTGCTTGGCACGCTCATGACAGTTGCTCTAACGGAAAGTTCAACAAAATGCCGCATCCCTGTTATGTTGCCGGGTGCCTGAATGGTGTGTGCCGCTTGAGCAGCAGCAGCTGTAGCAAAGGAACCGATGTGACTTTCCAATGGGTGCCGCAAGTGAACCCCTACGTTGAAGTGGCATAGGGGTTCATTGCTAAACAACCAAGTGCGTTAAACACTTGGGTGTTTATTAAGTATGCTAAACAACCAGTGTGCAAAAAACTGTGCTAAACAACCTAGAAATCTGCACATGTGCTCGCTGCACTTACGTGCAGAGGATTACAAGAGCAACTGCAACTTGGGCAAGGCTTGTAATGTGCCCTTCAGAGCAGAAACCGCAGTGTCGGCTGCTGCGCAGTAAAGGCGGGCTACGTTGGGCAAGGCAAACGCTACGCCAGGAGGCCCATTTCAGGCGGGCAATTTGGAGTGCGCTAACACTGCGCGGACCACTAAAATGTGATTTTCTTTCAAAATACGCATTTCCTTGGCACGAAACAAGCACTGCGAGGTTTCTGGAATGCTATTTCAGCAATCAACGTCAACTTAACATTTGCCTTTAGTGTCCCTTTAAGGTTGCTCTGCCTCTGTTTACCATGACTGATGTGCTGATGAATAAGAATCAAAAAGAAGTCTTCAAGGCTACATTTATTAATTGACGTTCATTTGCGATCCACCTTTGCTTATTGTTATGGACCTGGAAGGAGAAATGGGCATGGGCAGGGCATGTAGCGTGTAGGCAAGATGACCGCTGGTCATTAAGAGTAACAGGCTAGATTCTAGGAGAACGCAAGCACATGAGGGGGAGGCAGAAAGTTGGGGGGCAGATGAGATTAAGGATCTTGCGGGGATAGCCTGGCCACAGTAAGCACAGGACCAGGGTGATCGGCGAAACATGGGAGAGGCCTTTGCCCTGCAGTGGGCGTAGTCAGGCTGATGATGAGGATGATTCCTCTTTTTCTGGACAAGAAATTCCATCTCGATAATGCACTACACTTTCGGGAATCTCTGCAGGTGTCTCGCAGAGAAGAGCCTTTCCAGGACCTGTCCTTGCCCATCCCGGAGGAGAAGCCACCACGTGGAAGTACAGGAGCACACAGCACACCGCGTGGCAGAGGGGCTCGCAGAAAGGCCCTGGAGGGCGGCAACAGCGCAGCAGCCAAGACGCCCAACCGAGAGGCCTTGAGCGGGGGCGGCATCGATCCGACGGAGGCCGACGAGGAAGACAACGGGTCACCTGGCGAGGAGCAGCTGACGGCACAGATGTCGAGCCTCCACCTGCACGAACCAGCAGTCACCAAGGGCCCGGCCGAGGGATCGTTGGAGGCCTGCTTGCGAAGCTTCACGGCACCAGAACTGCTTGCTGGTAGGTTACAGAAGTATGAACATGCACTCGAATCTCGATGTAATGAAGTAAATGAAGAATTGTGTTGCCATTCGGACAGTGTTACGAATACACGGATATAACAAAGTCATTCTCATGTCAGATGTGATTTTGTTATAGTGACGTTTTACTGTACTTCAAAGTGAAGGTTCTGTCTGTTAAAAATAAATGGAAGCTTCATTTCTGCTTAGTTCACTGACATACCTGTAATGTACAGGGGAGGACAGTTGGATCTGCTTTGTCAGTTTTTGTAAGTCTCGTTTCATTCACTGCAGTGGCATATCGGCTGCAACATTCTTCTGCTGAGTACTGGGTTGGTATTTGATTCCCAGATAATGCAACGACATTCTGATGGGGGAAGAATTCAAAACACTCATGATGTACCATAATATTGGAGGCATAGGCGTGCGTAGGATTCCCCAGTAGGGGGGCAGTTTCATCACAGTACACCCCCCCCCCCTCCGCACTAGCCAAGTCCAAAGGTCAGGATGCTTCACAATTTATACAAAAAAAAAAAAAGAAAAGAAAAGTAAAGATGGGAAGTAAACAGTCTTCGGAATGCAACATCAGGGGCCTTCGGCCATGGTTGTCATCAAAAACCTGAGTGAGCATAATTGAGTAAACGTATGGGGAAGCCTTTGCACCCCCCTCTTAGGTGATTAGGGGGGATCAGCCCCCCCCCCCCCCCTGCCCCCCCTCGTGCACACACCTATTATCGGAGGCGTAGGTTGACCCTCAACATTGATGTTGTTGGAAACTGAGGTGCATGCGTGCCTTGTATGTCTCACAGGGGCCAACGGTCTACACTGCGAGGGCTGTAAGGCAGCACGTGCAGCAGCAAGCCTGCAGCTGCAGGTGTTCGAAGCTCCCCGAGTCCTAACGCTGCACCTCAAGCGCTTCCAGCAGGGTGCCACATTGCGGAAGGTGCAGAAGCACGTGCCATTTCCAGTGGAGCTTGACCTAACACCGTTTTGTTGCAGAGATGCGGAGGTGAGTGTGAAGGTTCCTGTTTCTTAGTCTTAAGAAATGAAGCCAGTGGAAGACTGCATGATTGCGTTAATTCTCGGAAGCCCTTACCTCTTAGCAACACACTCCACATTATTTCGTGACGAATAAGAATTTTTGTGGAGTACCATTTGCGTTGAGATTGGAGAGTCTCGATGTTCTATTTTGGATGAGCATTGAAACCCCAGTTATAACAAAGGGCATTTACTCTGATGCACAGTATAGTATGTCCTTTGTTCTACATTAATCTACTTTGAAAAAGTGGGCTTTTAGGCACTCTTATACAGTTTTGTTTAATCTTGAATGTGCATCACTTAACCTTAACTGCTGGTATGTTCTTGTAATTGGGATTTTTCATATCCAATTATAATTCACTTTAATTGAAATATAGTTTTATACCAGACTATTCAAAGCAAGTTTCCAGCTCTAGCCTCTCCAGGTGTGCCCTCCATCTGCCCCAAATCTGATTTCTCTGCCAAAGATTGTTAATTTCATCTACTTCTGTCCCCGTCGAACATTACTGCAAAACTCCTTGTGTGTGAGTGGCACTCTTGTGCAGCACCTGCTCAAAGGGCACCTGTTGCCCTTCGCACTGCAACATGCAAGGAATTGTGGCCTTTCCTGCACACCTAAGCTTTGTTACTTCCACTTTGTGCAAGGATCGTCACGGAAGTAACAATAATTCACAGCTTCTGTTTCTGCACAATCTTTCAAAGAAACCAACCCCAGTGTTTCCGCATTATTGTACAACTCCAAGCGTCTGTTTGTCGCTCCCACCTTTCTGTCTCCTGTAGCCGCCTTCTTTCTATTTTTGTCTCTTCGTGCACATGCTTACTCTTCTCCTCCATCGTTGAGGGTGGGGGAGAGTGAGCCAGGCACACATAAAGACGTCGCTAAGGAAAGCACTTGCTGGCTTGATGAAGACAAGTCCTCTCGTCGAAACATTGGCTGCTGCGACATTCCCCGTTCGACAATCTCTCATCAATCCTCCACATTCTCCTGAACTTCTGTCTTGGTCAGATTTCTGTGTGACATGGTCAGATAAGAACAGAAAGGTACGACAAAAATGTTGTGGTCGACAACTTCGTGGTCCTGTATTTCTGTTCCTATTTAAGCCTGTCACACAGAGTATTGCTTTCACGGCGAACGTCAATCAGCTTGCACCATTCACCATACTGCTTTAGTGGGCAAGAGTACAGGTATTGTTCAGTATGCCACGATGCCATCATTATGTACTTCTTCATGCCACAAACAGACTCAACTGCTACAATTTTCTTGCTTTTTCTGGCATGCAGGTCCTGTTACTTGCACTGGTACAATGCCAGCAAAGATTGTTCAACCACTCATACTTCATGCGCACACCCTTGGTTTGAGGCTCATGCACAACTGGCTCAAGGAGGAATCAAACTCTTGTGATCCCGCAATACGATCATTGTCACAAACATTGCTGCTATTGTCACCAAAGCAATACTTTCGCCAATTGTGATACCAGTGGGAGACTGGCTGTGGCAGCGTTCATACTAAGAACTTCTCCAATTAGATGGTGCTAACTATTAGCCAGACGTATATTGTTATAGTATACTATGCTGGGCCATTTAAAAAAAAAAATGCAAGGAAATTCATGCAGCCATGTCAGCAAGCATTGCTATGCTGCACCTATTAGTTATACAATGGACTCTCAGTAAAAAGAACTGCTGCTTAAATGGAACAACTGCCTCTAACATGATTGGTTTTGTGCTTGGATTCTGCACCTCTGTTCCTCTCTCAGTAAACGGAACTCCTGTTAAACGTAAAACATTTTCCTGGTCCCTTCAGGTTCCGCTTAAGGGAGAGTCTACTGTGTCTGATTGGGCTCCTTGTTGCACTATTTGGTGACTTATAAGAAATTGCTCTGATTGCATCTTGGACTAACATGCAGTTTACAAAGACATTTATTCTGGTGCTACAATGTCTGTGCAAGTTTCATTTCCCCCGCGTTGCCATGTAGTGCAGGCGGAAGTGTGTAACCATTGTGTATCTTTATCATATCGATACCTACACTCTGCACCAATATGGAAGGGAACACAATCTGATCTATAAATCGAAACTTCACTGGCCGCTGTCAGGTCTATCGTTACCACGTTGCAGGGCTCTTTAATTGAAATGCAGATGTAGTGTTGGCTATCATAACTGGCATAAATATGTGTAGTGCTAAATTTCAAAATAGTGTACATGCATGGTCAGTAGAAATGTACTAAATTGCGGTGATCACGGCGGCTTGCAAATCTGGTGCCTCATAATTGCTGATAATACATGTCCTTGGCGTAGAACGATTGAAATGAGGTGTTGGGATGTGTTCAATTAGTGTGATTGTGCATAAGAACACAGGCTGTACATATACTAGGAAAGACGGGACAAATCCCGTGCGAAGTGCAGACATCCTGTGCATGTTTCTTCATATGGTTTGCATTTGTATGAATCGTTCAATGCCATCTAACAGATATGCAGATATTCCTGTTAGTGCCAATTGCTGGAGGCCTTTTGGTGCCTTCCATCAAGAGAGGCTGTAAAGTATTCAACGAGAGCAAGTCACTCATTCAAAATTTATTTTGTAACTGCTATGTTGGGTATTGAATGGTTGTTCTGCCTTCTGCCGGCCACCTTTTCAGATGAAGGCCCCGGCGACCTACATTCTCTACGGAGTCGTGGAACATGCGGGCAGGATGACCGGCGGCCACTACACAGCATACGTGCGCGGTGCCGGTGGCAGCTGGTTCCATGCCAGTGACAGTAGAGTGGTGCCCGCAACGCAACAGAAGGTGCTGGCCAGCCAAGCTTACCTGCTCTTTTACTGTCGTGCCGACACACTGCAAGAATAAAGATGCCACAAGTCTGTCTGGAAGTTTTAAGAAGAATTCGTGTTGCTGATTTATCTACAAAACAATTCAGTGGTAGTAGTAGCTGGGGGCACCTAGTGTTTCTTTGTATCAAACTTCTGGTGGGCTGTAGAAGAGCCGGCACCGGTCGTGGAACGCCTGCACAGATAGCATTGTAACTCACTGTTAGATTGTATAGTTTTCACTGATGCATAAACAAGAAACTCAACAGCACATTCGGTACGCCATGTGAAGAATTGATGAAGAATGGTCACCATCAAAAAGTAAAACAAAATGCACTTCATAACGTAGCTCACTAACATCACTGCTGCAGGATGTTTGCATACTAGCACAATGAGAAGCTGCATCTGTGACGTCATGTGAAAACTATAGCGGCGATGCCGCAGCAGACATCTAAATCTGGAACCTGCCTTGAATAGCTGAAGAATTTGACCACGGCAATAATTTCCTATGCCCACTTGGCCCATACTGCAGAAACTAAAACCTATGTCTACGCATGTTCAACAGGTGTCTATTTCATGGTCGAAGTCACTTGAGCACATGAACTGCTTGCCCTAGACTGCGATCCAGTGATGTAAGCACCAATGAATAAGTTGGCTCACATTGTGTTAGTATTTTCTTCTACTAGACTAAATAGTAGCAAGACAATTACAATGCTACGGTTCAGGTCTTGGAAACCAGCCAGAACAGATAGTACAACTTTGTAACATATACAGATTACCTTCCCATGTATTCTTGCCTGCAGCCACTTCTACCGTTCTTTTTTCGCGCTTTTGTTATAAAACTGCCGCTAATAATGCGCTCGAGATAAAGTCGTACTGGTCTTATCGTGGTTTTGGGACGTTAAACTCCAACAATTATTATTATTATTATACACCGATAAGACATCGGCGACAATACAGAAAATATCTCTACATTAGGAAATTAAGGGCTGGTGTTCATCGAGAGGTTGCTTGAAGATCATGCCTATAGATCACTGGATGATTCTCGCAGGGTCGGATGCTCCACCCACCTTTAAACTGCGGTCCTTGACAACTTCTTCGACGTTCAGCTCGTTCCGCAGTAAACGAATCTGGAAGGCGCAAGAGAAGCGCACGTTCACAAGCAGCCCGGTCTCGGCTGCGAGCAGGCACCCACCTTGGACTGCTCTTTCCGAAGTTCCCTTAAAGTTGCCTGGTCGTCACCTTTCGCTGCGCGCAGCTCTTGCAGATGGTCCAGTTTGTCTTTCGACTGCTGCAGGCACCCTTTTATCGCCTTGTCCCGTTGGGAATAAGCGTTTAACAGCTCTTTGTACAACTTTTGGCAAAGCGCGGAGGGGTCACACTCGGCGGCAAATGACTCCGTTGGCAAAGTTGTGTTTAAAGAATATATAATGGTGTCGTCTACACGACGAAACTTCCGTAGTACTTCCTGAAAATGTACGGTGATTGCACATTAGAAAACAAGGAACAAATGTGGCTGCAGAGTTTTTTAACATTACCTGGAATGCCATGAAATCGTCACATGGGACAGCAGACTCGCCGGCTGATGCGGAGGCCGCCATGTTCGCACAAGTTCAGCGGCATCTGCTCTAGACGCACATTCGTACAATACTTTTTTGTTGACCGGTATAATCGGTATCAATTGCTCGCGACATACAGGCAGCGCATGCACTAGAAATTAAAAAGTAAAGGTTTACTAGTTTAATTAGAAATGTTACAATTACAGCAGAAATTATGAGGGAGATACGGAGCTATGTGTACCCACAATGCAATTCGCTCAGATTGTGGGTGCTCGGAGGAATCTTTTGCGTTGTGCTGGAAATTAAAAGGTATGCGGTGTTGCACATTCGTGGGCTATGAAGAAAAGCGATCGCTTTTGTTAGCGTAACTTGCCGCTATGTCTAATCTGCAAGCCAACAGCTTCGCGAGTTGGTGTAGCATGCCTCACGTTGTGCCATAGCTACCCTTGTCAGAGCGGCAGACTAGTATCTAAAAGAGGCTAGCTGCGACGAAGACTTCTGAAGGCCTAGCGGCGGACACCGGCGGGGACGTCGCGTTATTTGAGAACAAGTACAGAGGTACGAAGGGGTGACCGCAGTCGTGGGCTCGTATTGGCGACCGAGATCGCGACGCGAGTGCCAGTTAACAATCGCCAAGCCCGGTGCCCGTCTCGCGGTTGGGCGCTAAGCCTACGCAGAGTTTGGCTGAGGTTCGACTGGTTTCGTGCAGGTCCCGACGATGGCGAGCGGCGGCAACGCGGGGAGCGGCAACAGCCACCGGCTTCGCTATAAGAACGCCGGCCTGGACGCCCAAGAACTGAGGCGGCGGAGGGAAGAAGAAGGCGTGCAGCTGCGTAAGCTGAAACGCGAAAGCGAGCTCTGCAAAAGACGCAACCTGGGTGCCCCGGAATCGGACGGAGATGGCGGCTCGGGACCCGAGCGAGCGGGAGTCACCTCCGAGATGGTGGCCCAGCTGTACGCCGACATTCCCGAGCTTCAGCTGCAGGCCACTCAGCGCTTCCGCAAACTCCTGTCGCGCGAGCCGAACCCGCCCATCGACGAGGTCATCGAGACGGGCATTGTGCCGAGGTTCGTCGAGTTCCTGCAGCGGGACGACCACTGCACCCTGCAGTTCGAGGCAGCTTGGGCCCTCACCAACATCGCTTCCGGCACGTCGCTGCAGACGCGGCGCGTCGTCGAAGCCGGCGCGGTGCCCGTGTTTGTGCGCCTGCTGGGCTCGGAGTACGAGGACGTGCAGGAGCAGGCAGTCTGGGCGTTGGGCAACATTGCCGGCGACTCGCCGGAGTGCCGCGACTACGTGCTCGACCAGGGCATCTTGATGCCGCTGCTGCAGCTCATCAGCAAGTCTACGCGCACCTCGATGACGCGCAACGCCGTGTGGGCGCTCTCCAACCTGTGCCGGGGCAAGAACCCGCCTCCGCGATTCGAGCAGGTGCAGCCGTGCTTGCCCCTCCTAGCGCGCCTGCTGTACGTCAACGACTTCGACGTGCTGGCCGACGCCTGCTGGGCGCTGTCCTACCTGTCGGACGGCCCCAACGACAAGATACAGGCGGTGATCGACGCGGGCGTTTGCAGGCGACTCGTGGAACTTCTGATGCACGCCAGCCAGGGCGTAGTGTCGGCCGCGCTGCGGGCCGTCGGCAACATCGTCACCGGAGACGACGCGCAGACTCAGGTGGTGCTCAACTGTAACGCCCTGCCCTGCCTGCTGCACCTGCTCTCGTCGCCCAAGGAGTCTATACGCAAGGAGGCGTGCTGGACACTCTCCAACATCACGGCCGGCAACCGGCAGCAGATACAGGCCGTCATCGACGCCAACATCTTTCCAGTGCTGGTGGACGTGCTGTCGCGAGCAGAGCTGAAGACCAAGAAGGAGGCCGCGTGGGCCATCACCAACGCCACGTCGGGCGGCTCTCCGGACCAGGTTCGCTTTCTGGTGCAGCAGGAGTGCGTGGCGCCGCTGTGCGACCTGCTCACCGCGGCCGACCCCAAAGTGGTGCAGGTGGCACTGAACGGACTGGACAACATTCTGCGGCTCGGGGCCCAAGACGCGCAGCAAGGGCGGCTCAACCCGTACGCCGTGCTGGTGGAGGAGTGCTTTGGCCTGGACAAGATCGAGTTCCTGCAGTCGCACGAGAACGCCGACATCTACCAGAAGGCGTTCGAGATGATCGAGCACTACTTCGGCACCGAGGAGGAAGACTCGCGCATCGCGCCGCCCGCTCAAGGCGGCCAGTTTCAGTTCGGCCCTGCCCCCGCTGCAGAGGGCGCCGACTACCGCTTCTGACGGGGTCCGCCGCCCCGACGCTAGTCCGCCGTGCTGCTTGCTTTGTACATAAGAAAAGAGATGTTGGAAGAGAAAACAAACTGTATTTATTTGCCCGGGGCACCGCCACCCCTGTGTACATAGAGCCTCGGGGAGGAGAATAAAAACTATTTCCCTGCCAGTTACGAGCCTTTCTGCTTTTCGTGCCAATCCAGGTTCATCTGGGTAAGGCTTTCGCCGCGCTCGCGTCGCCGGCGTCCCGACGAAGCAGCCAAGAAGGCACCCACGAGCGTTAAGGCGGCCAGAATCAGGTTCAAATGGATACGCGCCTTGTTGCGCGTCTTCTCGATGACAGCAGCCCTGCGAAATAAAGCAAAATTCGCATTGGTGAGAAGAGCATAGAGAACTAGAAACCGAAAGTACGTCGGTCAACTAAACACGTACCACTATAACTGTACCAAACCGTTACAACGCATGAGTTGCCATGAATAGTAAAATAATAATAATAAATAATAAAATATAACTTACGGAACCAAGTCTGGAACTTGCCCTTTTGGATACTTCTTGTAAATAGCCAGGATCCACTTATCGTATGCATTGGTTTGCTGCTCCGTGAGACCTGCGTACAGAGTATGCAGCGGTTTCGAATAGCCGAAAAGTAATTCACTGCACTTACGGTTTGTGGAGGACGAGCGGTCGTCGCTGTAGAAGCGAACTTTTGACTGGAGCGCGAAAACTGCCGCCGCTGGCCTTGAAGCGCAATGTCGTACACAGGGCAAAAAAGCAGCCGCCCGCTGCGAAATAGAAACTGCGGACACCACGGACGTCGCCATCTTGAATGGCGAGTTGTTCTCGCGAAAGCTCGTCCGGTTCGAGGCTAGGTCTCCCTCCCCGCGAAATCCCCGCGGGGTCGGCGAGAGAGGACATTTTGGATTGTCTGGGGCGAGGCTACGCTTCCCCAAGTTGCCATTGAAGTTGGGCGAGGGAGACAATTAGGCCTTTTTCTTTCGCTTCTCCAGCAAGTTTCGGCGCGTCGGCAAGTTGTTAACCACGGCGAGAAGTCCAGGGATTCGTTATGAATCCAGAAGATGGTTACGAACTCGATGAGTGAGTGCACTGAGTGTTTTTTCCTCCGTTTGTTGTTTCCCGCTTGCCGAGCTGTGCTGTGTGATGGAGGCGGTGAGTGAGGGCCGCCGACACAATGAACGCTTCCCTCGCAAGAAAGCGCGTCACTGATGTTTTTTCTCTCTCCACGCGTGCCACCGGGCCGCGGCCCGACCGCTGCTGCGGCCCGCCGGCTCGGGTCTGCCATGGGCCGCAGCGGCCCCCCACTTGTTTCCTTCATGTCGCGCCGACGGAAGAGTTTGGATAAAAATCGCCAGAGGTGAGCCAACTCTGGGGCACCCTAGCCTAGCCTAGCCCGGCTTACGTTGCGAACTTGGCTTCAGCGCCACTGCACGAGCCGTATACACCCCTCCTGCTTTTGCTTTGTCGCGAGTGCCTTAATGCGCAAGCGGACTATGAGGAAAAACCGTTGAGTATGGCGTACGTACGAACGGCCGGTTATTTTGCGCTGGCTGCCACATTGTACGGGCCGTAATTGTTGACCCAATTTGAGTCTATAGTTATCGCGAGCAGCCAGTGTGTACTGTTGTCGCGTGCGGTTAGCTCGCGGAGGATGCGTTGCGCTGTTGTTTTCGTGACATTCCGGTTTAATTTCGGAGGAAAGTGAATATCGTGGTCACTCTGTCGCTGGTGAAATGCCCGATCGCGGAATCTGACAAGAAGCGGCCCTTTTGACAGGGAGGGATCGGGCAATGGAAGCTTCTCCCTCACTTTGTTCCCGTCGGCGGCGCTTCTGATTGGCCCGCTGGTGGTCACGTGATGCCGTCGGCGCCAATGGCGGCCGCGCGTCGCGCACACCGTCCGCTGCCGATGTGTATTCCAGTACGATGCGATGTCTCCGTCGTTTGTGGCGCGTGCTGTGAGATTGCTGACAGATGAACGCCTCGATGTATGCAGGTCTTGCTTTGAGGGTGCCGGCGCAGCGTCTGGTAGAAGGCTCGTCCATCGCAGGCCTGTCGTTGAACGGCGGCTCCGGGTAGGTCTTTCCGTGTGATCATCCAGATCATCGCGTGTGGCGTCCCGTACTAAGTGTGCAACTTGTACTGTCGGCAGGGTGCCCGTGACCAGCAGCGTCGGCACGGTGGGGACTGCTGAGGCCGCGGCCGTGGAGCACCAGGCAGCGGACACGTCGACACCCGGTAAGTGTCCCGCCGAGCGGGCTTGGTTCCCTTGTGGCCCGTGGTGGCGTGCCTTGGTGATGGTGGTGGTGCGAGGTTGCCTCGGGTGGGCCGCATGCGCACACACACAAGCAGACGATCGCGAGACACCCGCGTGATGAGAGCGAGAAAGAACGAAAGCTATCTCCCCCCCTCCTTCCTTGTTTGTTACGTTTTCTTTTCCCTCCTTGGTTTTTGTCGTGTGGCGGCGGAGCAGCGCGCGTTATGTGTCCGGCGACACCGGCCTTCTCCTTGGTTTGTCGGCGGAGGCAGGCACACCACGACCGCACCAGGGCGGGCGCCGGCGCCCCTGGTGAAGGGAGCTTGCCTTGCAGGGCGCATGGCGGAGGCCGGCCCCAGCAGCTGCCACCGCTGCCCACTGTGCCCATTCGCCACCGAGTCGGTGGCCGACTTCTGCAAGCACATGTGCGTGCACACGGACGCCCGCGGCAACTGCTCCATGTGCGACAAGTTGTTGGGGGCCAAGGCGGAGGCTGCGGCGACGGGCAAGCTGAGCTGCTGCGTGTGCGGGGAGGCCTTCGCCGACAGCGGAGGCCTGCAGGGCCATCTGCGGGCGCATGTGGCGGCGTGCCAGGCGTGCGGGGCGGCCTTCCCACAGCGGGCCCAGCTGGAGGCCCATCAGCGGGCCTGCCACGGAGGCTGGGTCCTGGCCACCGGCGCGGCGACTACTACGACCACAGCGGCAGCGGGGGGTCGGGGCGGCCGGGGGGCGGCACGCGAGGGCCGGGAGCGACCGTTTGGCTGCGCCACGTGCGGCAAGGCGTTTGCCCAGAAGGTCCACCTGGAGAACCACGTGCGCATCCACACGGGCGAGCGACCCTTTGCCTGCTCGGTGTGCGGCAAGAGCTTCAGCCGGAAGGAGCACATTGGGCGGCACATGCGCACCCACACGGGGGAGCGGCCTTTTTGCTGTTTTACCTGTAGCAAGAGGTTCAGCCAGAAGGTGCACCTGGAGAGCCACGTGCGCATCCACACGGGCGAGCGACCCTTTGTGTGCAGCACGTGCGGCAAGGCGTTTGGTCGCAAGGAGCACATAGAGCGGCACGTGCGCATCCACACGGGGGAGCGGGCCTTCCTGTGCACGGCCTGCGGCAAGGCCTTCTCCCAGAAGGTGCACCTGGAGAACCATGTGCGCATCCACACGGGAGAGCGCCCTTTCCGGTGTTCTGCTTGTGGCAAAGCATTTCGCCAGAAAGAGTACATCAAGCGGCACATGCGCACCCACACGGGCGAGCGGCCCTTTGCCTGCCCCACGTGCGGGAAGGCCTTCCGCCAGAAGTCGCACGTGGACCGCCACGCACGCACCCACCAGCCGCCCAAGGGGGCCAAGCCGCTCTTCTTCCCGGCCAAGGAGCTCTAGAGGCGCTTATCCGCTGTGTTACCTGCAGGCGTTCCCCCTACCCGATGCCCGCTCTGCCCTCCCGACTGTGGCGGGGCGGGGCGGGCCGCTGCCTGCGGCCTGTGCGGGCTGGCCTTTGCCCAGCGGGGTGCCCTGGAGGCGCACCTGCGGGCCTGTCCGGGGCCCCCCGAGGGCCTGCGCCTGCTGCTGGGACCGCCACCCCCCGCCCCGCTGCAGCACCACCCCCCCTCCACCGTTGCTGCTGCTGGAACCCCACACCCACCGGCTGAGCGGCCCTTCGGCTGCTCCGCATGCGGCAAGCACTTCGGCCGGAAGGAGCACATTGACCGGCACATGCGGACGCACACGGACGAGCGCACCTTTGCCTGTGCCGTGTGTGGCAAGTCGTTCCGGCAGAAGGTGCACCTGGCGCGTCACGTGCGCATCCACACGGGCGAGCGGCCGTTTGCATGCGCCGTCTGCGGCAAGAGCTTCAGCCGCAAAGAGCACATTGGGCGGCACATGCGCACGCACACGGGCGAGCGGCCCTTTTGCTGCCCGACGTGCGGCAAGGCGTTTGCCCAGAAGGCCCACCTGGAGAACCACGTGCGCATCCACACGGGCGAGCGCCCTTTTGCCTGCGCCGCCTGCGGCAAGGCCTTCCGCCAGAAGGAGCACATCCACCGGCACATGCGCACGCACACAGGTGAGCGCCCTTTCCACTGCGCCGCCTGCGGCAAGTCCTTCCGCCAGAAGTCCCACGTCGAGCGCCACCTGCGCACGCACGCCCGCCCGCCCACGCAGCAGCCCCAGCATCGCCACAAGAAGACCACGACGCCCTTCCTACCACTGTGCGCCCCCCAGCCAACGACGGCGGCAGCAGCAGCGGCCCCGCCACCATTCGTGCCACCCTGTACCTAAGCGCGCAATAAAGCCACCTCCATCACCAACCGGTCAGTGTCCTCTCTTATTTGTCCCAAGCACACAGACATGCATGCATGCCGCCACCACGGGGTCAGCATTGACAGGGTCAGCCACAATGGAAGCCAGTGAAAGGAGTGCACAGAACAATTGCTGGCATTCCTCCTGTGGCTTTCGTTGTGGCTAGCCGTGAACACTGTTGGGGGGGAGGGGGGAAGGGTTTCAGGTCTGATTTTGGGTCTTTTGCAGGCATGGCGGAAGGCGGAGAGGAGAAGCCACGCTGCCCGCTGTGCCCGTTTGCCACGGACAACATGGACGAGATGAACAAGCACGTGGCCCTCCACCAAGTGGCGGCTGCGCAGCAGCAGCAGCAACAGCAGCAGCAGCAACAGCAGCAGGCGGCCGCCGCAGCCGCGGCGGCAGCAGCGGTGGCGGCGGCGTGCGGCATGTGCCCAGACGGCAAGGAAACGGCGGTGACCCTGTACGGGTGCGGGGTGTGCGCCAAGGCTTTTGCTCTGAAGGAGGAGCTGGACGAGCACATGCAGAGCCACGCCAGCCGGCTGTTCAGCTGTGCAGTGTGTGGGGCGATATTCGTGGATAAGGAGCACTTGGAAGGGCACATGCGCACGCACGCCCCACCGGAGGTGTTTAGCTATGGCGGGCCGGGTAAGCCCCCCCTTTGCTCGTCGTCCTCTTGCCCGACCGCCGAGGGGCCCCGGGGCAAGAAGCGGCCCTTTGTGTGCCCCACGTGCGGCAAGGCATTCCGCCGCAAAGAGCACGTAGAGAGGCACTTGAAGATGCACACGGGGGAGCGTAACTTCGGCTGCGCCACGTGCGGCAAGTCGTTTAGTCAGAAGGTACACTTAGAGAATCACGTGCGGATACACACCGGCGAGCGGCCCTTCAGCTGCCACGTGTGCGGCAAGGCCTTCCGGCGCAAGGAACACATCGGCCGCCACATGAAGACACACACAGGTGAACGGCCCTTCTGCTGCTCTGTCTGCGCCAAGCCCTTTGGCCAGCGGGCCCACTTGCTCAACCACCTGACCATACATTCTGGAGAGCGCCCCTTTAGCTGCGCCACGTGCCAGCGCACCTTCCGCCTGAGGGAGCACGCGGAGCGCCACGCGCGCACCCACGCCCCGCCCACAGGTGGGTGCTGCCCCCCCTGCCACGCAGACACGCACACAGACCCAAGCGCCCTCTCTACGTCTCTCTCATAAAGTGGAAATACCCCTCCCCACCCTCCCCGACCCCCGCCTGCATGCCAAGCCCCACTAACCGCGGCCCCACAAGTAACACGCTCGCTGCTCCCTCGGCTGGGGCGCCCTGGCTCGCCTGACGCGCGTCCCTCCCCCTTTTGCAGAGGGACCGAAGGAGTCCAAGGCCCTGGTGCGGCTTCACAAGGGACCCATCGCCACGACGACGGCCACGGCCACCATGGTGGACCCATCGGCAGCCACCACTCATCGGTGCCCACTCTGCCCCTTCGCCACCACCTCCGTCAACGACTTCTGCAAGCATGTGGTCCTGCATGCTGAGGGCCGCTCCAACTGCACAGTCTGCGACAAGAAAGAGGTGGTCGAGCCCCTCGAGGCCCCCAAGCCAGCACCTGGAGTGGTTACCGTGGCAACGGTGGCCCCACCCTCTCCCCAGCGCTGTGGCGTGTGTGGGGAGACATTTGGGGACGTCACCGCACTGCAGTGCCACGTTCGAAGCTGCCACACCGAGCCTGCTGGTGCCACCCAGCTGCTTTGGAGCTGCTCCTTCTGTGGTCTCGTGTTCAGCCAGAAGGCCCAGCTGGACACGCACATGGCTGGCCACATGGCAGTGAGCGAGCGTACACCATGGAACGCGACAGCACGTACCATAGAGCCGCTAGGTAAACCCAAGGAACGGCCCTACACGTGCCCGACGTGCGCAAAGACCTTCTGTCAGAAGGCCCACCTTGAGAACCACTTGCGCATCCACACCGGTGAACGCCCCTTCAGCTGCACCGTGTGCGGCAAGGCATTCCGGCGCAAAGAACACATCGGGCGCCACATGCGCATCCACACGGGGGAGCGGCCCTTCTGCTGCCCACACTGCGGCAAGCGCTTCAGCCAGAAGGTGCACCTGGAGAGCCACGTGCGCATCCACACCGGGGAGCGACCTTTCAGCTGCTCGGCCTGTGGCAAGACCTTCACTCGCAAGGAGCACATTGAGCGCCACATCAAGACACACACTGGTGAGCGCATGTTTGTCTGCTCGTCGTGTGGCAAGTCCTTCAACCAGAAGGCCCACCTGGAGAGCCACATGCGGACGCACACGGGCGAGCGGCCTTTCAACTGCTCGCCGTGCGGCAAGACTTTCCGCCAGAAGGTGCAGCTGGAGCGCCACAGCCGTACCCACGCTCCACAGCTCCTGCAGATGCCTCCGCAGCAGCAAGCACCTCAACAGCAGCCACCACAGCAGCAGCAGCCCGGCTGCTCCGAGGAGCAGCAACAGCAGCAGAGAGTGCCCCTGTGCATACCGGGCTGTCCGACGTGTGGCAAGGCCTTCTGTTGCCACCTTGAGCCAGGGCTCAACATTCGCAACCTTCTGGGTGAAGCCGCAGCTCAGCAGCAGCAGCAGCAGCAACAACAGCAGCAGCAGCAACAACAGCAGCAGCAGCAACAACAGCAGCAGCAGCAGTGTGCCGTGCAGGACCCAGTGGCCAAGGCAGCGGCAGCTGCGGGGCCTCTGTAGCCTTGCCTCCAGATCCCGATATTGACTGTTACTGACTTGAGTGACTCAGGTGGCGGGTGTTCTGTCCTTGTTCCCCCTTTCTAAAAGTGCGCGCGCGAATCGTGGCTTTGATGACGATACAAAAAAAAAATATATGAAACCTTTTTGCTGTTATATGCCTTCAGTGTAAGTTAACATTCTCCATTGCCCATTTTTAGCCTGTTTGACCACAATAAAGGAGCTTTGACACATGCTTGCCAGCTCGGACTGCAGTGACCGCGAGATGTGCAGGATGTGGCGACGATTGTTCAGTGAATAATAGGCTGTATGCGCAATTTTTCGGGAATGTTTGCAACGTTGGAGGAAATAGAGAATGATGCCAATAACGCACACGTCTCGAGCAACCACTTGACGCGTCCTCCTCGCCCAACGGTGCGCTGCTCGAGTAGCGGAGCGGCCTTGGGCGCGCGGTCTGCGGCGCGTGCCGCTGGGCGGCGCCAGCTGGTTCGCGCGCGCGGCTCGTGTCGTGACGTCAGTAGCCGCGTCGCAGCAGCCGCGGCGGCGGCGGCTCCGCCCGGCAGTCGGGGACTCGTGCCCGTACCTCGATAGTGCGCGTTTGGTCGGCTGCCTTCGGGTGGCCCGTGTGCCCCATGGATTACGGCGCGGATCATCTCGGATTACGGCGGACCTGATCGCTGACACGCGCCATGGACCGGCTGGCTGATGTCGAGCCGGGCTTCGAGCCGCAAACGCGTGCCCGCTCCAACACTTGGCCGCTGCCGCGGCCCGAAAATTACGGCGGCGATGAGAAGGCGGGCGCGCAGGAGAGCCCCTTCGGTGAGGCGGGCGCCCCGAAAAAGAACTCTTCGCGTCGCAACGCCTGGGGCAACATGTCCTACGCGGACCTGATTACGCAAGCCATCCAGAGCGCACCCGAGAAACGCCTCACGCTGTCACAGATCTACGAGTGGATGGTGCAGAACGTGCCCTATTTCAAGGACAAGGGCGACAGCAACAGCTCCGCCGGCTGGAAGGTAAGACGTGGCCGGCGTTAGGGCTAGCGGCCCGACGGCCATGACGACTTGTTGCGCCGATCGCAACTTGGCCGCCGGGGTTCTTTCCACGCGCCGCCCCTCTCGCTCGCCAGGCCTCTCCTGCCGAGACCTTCGGGGCGTTTTCGGTGTCACGTGACTTTTCGCGCACGTGATGGCTCGCCGGCTTCGACCCAAAGGGGTGACCTTGGCCCACGCGTGTTCGCGCGTTGGCATGGCGACGCGGCCTTCGGGCGCTATGCCAACGCGCGTGCTCATCCCAACGGAGGGGGGAGGTGGCCTGGCGGTCGGGAGGGGGGGTAGTACGTTGCATGTGCGCGCTGGGGGGTTCGAACCTTCGAGGTGATCGAGACTGACCCCCCGGTCTGGGTCGCTGTCCCCACGCAGAACTCGATCCGGCACAACCTGTCGCTGCACAGCCGATTCATGCGAGTCCAGAACGAAGGCGCCGGCAAGAGCTCGTGGTGGATGCTGAACCCGGACGCGAAACCTGGCAAGGCAGCACGACGCCGGGCAACTTCGATGGAGACGCCTCGCTACGAGAAAAAGCGAGGGCGGCTCAAGAAGAAGCTGGAAGCCCTGCGCGCGTCTCCGAGTCCGTCCTCGTCGGAGGGGCCGCTGGACCCGTTCCCCGAGTCACCGCCAGCTAGTCGGCTAGACCTGCAACACTGCAGCCCGCTGGCGCCACTCTCCGGCTCGCCGTCGGCGTGGCCGCCCCAGCAGCTGATGCCGGTGGACCGGTACGGCGCCGGCCCGCTGGCCGACACGCTCACCCAGTCCATGACCCTGGGGGACAGGCACGATACAGCGCCGCCGCCGCCGATGGGACCCTCCGCGTCGCAGGTGATGGGTCGTCTTCTAACGTTCAACGACCACCTTCCTAACGACTTGGACCTGGACCTGGACGCCGTGCCAGGTCTGCATTGCGACGTCGACCAGGTGATTCAACACGAGCTCAGCGTGGACGGAAACCTGGACTTCAACTTCGACACGCATGCCAGGCCCTGGGTCCACTGACACTCTAGTCCCCGTGCCAAGTATCCCCGTGTACATAGCTCCCCCTCTCACTTGTTGTATATATTATATATTTACGCCGCCGCCGTGCCTCGTGAGCGGCCAGTCCGTCCACGCGCGGAACACTTGTTACTACGACGTTAAGCTTGCGTCCCGTTGTGTACATATGCCCTTTAGCTGTTGTACTCGACCAGAGAGCATTGAAATAAAAGTACTCCTTGTTGCCACTGCCGCACCCTCATTTAGTGCGCGGCGGCCCTCCTCGACCCTGAGCGCGAGGCCGGACTGCGTGGGCGAGTGGGCGCATGACGCAAAGCGCTGACGTCGATCGGAGAGGCTCGGTCGCTCGGTCCATGGCCGCCGCCGCTGTCAACGGGCCGTCGAACCGTCGGCCGAGATCACGGCCTCGCCGTGACAACGTCTCGATAAGGCTGCGCGCATGTCGAGGCTGCCGCATACAGGTGCGCGCGTGGAATTCACGATCGCCGCCACGTCGCACGAGCCAACCTGTTGCCGCACTCAGCGCGCGCGTCATAATCTCGAGGAAAGCTCGCACGCGCATGTGAATGAGAAAGCTCGCACGGCCGCCCGTAACCTGTTTCAACTGCGCTGTAATTTTGACAACTCCCGCCGTCGTCATGACTACCCACGTATTGCGCAAATTCCAGCCTTAGGGAATGCCGCCGCTTTTTCTTTCTTTTTTTTTTTTTTTTTGTTCACACCACATGCGAAACCAACATCTCGCCTGAACCCTTGAATTATCCTCCAATGTTTTTTGTGTGTTCTCTAAAAGAGCATGACAGCATCTTTCAGTTAAATTGGCTCGCCATTGAAGCGTTGCTCTCTGTTACAGAGCGGGCCACGAGGAGACCGCGTGGAGTGCGAGAGCGAGTTTCGCAATCGGTGGCCTTGCGCTTTGCCGCGCGATTGGGATGGTCCAAGCGCCATCGAGGTGTTTTAATGGCGGCGCGGTTGCGCGCACGTGCGGGAGCTGATGATGCAAGAGCTGCGTCCTTCTATCTGGCGCGTTTCGCGTGCTCCTCTCCCCATGAACGCATACGCGCGTTTACATCGGGAGAGGACTTAATAGTTTGTCGGTTTAGCCTCAACCAACCAGCTGTCACCGTTTACAAGGTGCGATTTTCAAAATGTGCCACCCCTGTTCGGGCCGCTCGCTTTACGTTTCAGGTGAGTACGCGCTACTTGGCTTCGCTGAAAGCGTATGCTTCGTTAAAACTGGGGCCGTTCGGGCCTAAAGAGCCCCGGCAAACGCTAAGGCGACCTTCTTGCGCGCAATTTATTGTGCGATTCTCGAGCGTGTCTGATCATAAATGATGACCCGCACAGAATGTGCTGCATTGCAAGTCTGGACTGCGGGAAATCGCCCGTGCGAACGACGCTTTCGTGGCCTTGACTGCGCAAGGCGTGTGGACCGTACCACTAGGCGAAGTGAGGTAAGTCTGCAGCAGCCCGAGTTTCACGACCAGCCAGCAGAGGAGCGCGAGCGATTGCGACACAGCAGAGCCGAGCAAGAAATAACTCTCGCCGGATTGGTCGACCCGGCTGTGTTGACATTGCAGCAGTGGCTGCGGCTGTACCGCGCATGCCAGCCGCGTTCTATGTATGTGTTCGTGGAATGAGCGAGCGCTCGTAGATCCCTTTTTCTCTCTTTCTTTTTTTTTTTTTTTACATTCGTAAAGTTTTCCGTCTCGCATGAGGCTTCACAAAGAGCGCGTACATTGGTAATAAGGTTTGCACTTCCTCGTTTACAACTAAGGCCGGGCGGGCTACACCTGCAGCTCGTGTGCAGTGTATGCATGCGCTGAAAATTTCGTTGAACATTAGATATATTCAACATTTAACGGAGAATACTCGCGTCACGCGCCGATTGAAGTGACCTTGACATTATGAAATGCCGGCTCGCACATTGTACGGCGCCTGGGGAGCGCGCTTGGCGACGCTGTAATTTATATGAAACTACCGCCAGTGGATTCCGTCAAACATTTCCGCGTGCTTGAAATTGCCGACACCGAACGCCGTTCGTTGTCCCTGGCCAATCTGAAACCAGTCGACTGCATCTATTGTGCCTTCCGGCAAGCCGACTTCTCCGCATAGCATCGCTGTCGTGAGGTAAACGCTCACCCGCGTAGGCAGTTTCTCAATTTCCGTAAAGACTGAAACGCGCCATTAAAAGCGGAAATGACACGTGAAGCGAACTTGGAACAGCGCGAGAGGTCAAGTGGAAGGAGGCATTACCGATACGCGGAGAGCCCGGACGGCATTGAAACGATTGTCATGTGACTTTCTATTGTTACTTCCAGCTTCCAATTCGCATGAGAGCTCTCGTAGTGAGTTCCATCTGAGCAGCTGCAGCTGCCAAGGTCGTTGAGCGTTGTTTAGCTTTCTTTGTTCCGCATTATACTTAGCGTGAGGACTGATGTAATACGGCATTCTTTGCTACGCGTATGTGCAAGACTTGGACCTACTTTCTCTTGTGTGAATCACGTGCTTTATTTTATTGAAGGAGAAATTTTCCTTGAAATATTTATGGTGTAATTTCGCCTATTTAATTTTCAAGGGGACTAACAAATTAGTATGCCAAAGCTACACACACACGTACACACTAGAATTATTTGGAAATAAAACAAGTCCATTTAATTTTTATAACTCAATTAGATATTCTCCTCTACCTTGAGGACTTATTCTTGGGTCGTTTATTAATTTTTCTTTTCGGCAATATAGGGATGCACAAGCAGGTGTTGTTGGATAAATTCAACTAAATGTACATATCATTTAAAGCCTGTATCAATGGTGCAGGATTTGCGAATTCTCTTTTACATGTGTAAAACAAGTCGGCCTACTTCTAAGTATTTTGACGGGGTAAAAATAATTTATACCTTTCATTTTAGTGATAACAAAGCCTACTTGTTACCTTGTAGCAAAACCAAAAATGTGTAGAGTGCAGCACCAGATAAGATTGATTATATCCTCATTCTTGGCAAGTTATCGCATTAATGCCAAGCTTTTATGGCTACCCATTGCCTACAACCTTCACGGCTTTTGCAAATGTTATTCGAGGTCAGTTTAATTCCTGTATTTCTTACTATCACATATGTGTCAGCGTTCCCTCCGTAGAGATTTCCTTTTATTTAACAACGAGGGATTTTCTAGAGGCAGTTTTTCACCGTTGCTTTGTTCTTTCCGAGATGCAAGCTTTCACCTTGAGTTAAATGCAGCTAGCAAATTGTCATAACTTAAAGCTATTGTGTTCCTTGCCTTTGTGTAGACATCGTATTCCTAGTACTAGTGGTGTTCATATGTGGTTCTTTTTTTCACAGCCACTTCAACAAAGCCGGACACAGTTCTCCTGGCTGCCACAGCCATCTAAACAAATTTGAAGGCAGCTAGAAAAGGAAATCAAGACAGATAAAGGAAAGACATGCAGCAGAAAATGATAGATACGTGTGCACTTTTACTGCTTATCGAAATGAATACTCTCTAGATAGAATATATACACCGCAGTTGCTTAAAAAAAAAAAAAAAAAGACGCAAAAGAAATTTAGGTTAGGAAATGTGCGAAAGCTCTCATAGATGGCAAAATGAAAGGAACAGCAGAAAAAAAAAAGTTATGTCCTAATAAACCTTGCTATGGTAACAAAATTTCGTGTGTGAATGGGCTATAAAAGCCATGGGGACTAAAGAATTTGTACCTCTAGTGGAAAGTGGACTCTGCATTTAGAAAAGCAACACAATGGCATTTCTTACGTAAGCAACGTCTGTACGGCACAAGGGAGAGGACAGAAGGGCTGTTACTTTTTTATTACATTTGTGCTGCCATTTCAGAATTTATGACCAGGGATTCAAGTTCGAATTCGTATTGTTTATTTTTCATCCATTATTTACAGACAGCGAGACTGCAAAAAAAAAAAGAAAGTCCCAGACCGCTTGACGAGGTTTGCGGCTGCCCAGTTCGCCGTTCTATTTTCCGTAGCAACAGCTGCATAATGTGGAGCAAATGAAAAAACAATAAAAGAAAAATGGAATTTCTCGGTAGATTTTTTTTTTTTGCTCAATGTGGCATCATTGTTTTATTGTAAAAAGAGTGCCTGTCTCGCTGTGCACCTGGCATTTTACGGTCTGTGTTTGTAATCATTCTCTTGAATCAACAACCAAAATAGAAAACTCTTTGTCTAGCACGTGGCATGTCATCTACAAATATACAAGCTGAACAAAGAGCCACCGCTACACTGGTCACTATGATAAACTGAATAACTTGTGACAAGCGCGAGTGCTCTTGAATGACCTGCCTAGCTTCTTGATATCTTGAGGACTAGCAGGTTTCTGGATCTAACTAAGTAAAACAAGCTAGGCTCCTGTTATCACACAGCCTTTCCAGTGTCTTGGTTAGGTAACAAGAAATGTTTGGTGGAAACATGGCTTTTCCTTGAGGCAGTCAAGAAATGACAAGCCTGCGCGGCACACGCAGCACAGTCACAGCGAAAGCTGGGAGAGCAGCTTTTCTAGAGCTCATTGTAAACTCTCTTGGGGCAACTAATACAAGTACACTTGCAAGGTACCCACTATGCCATAAATCATCATAACTTTTGTGAAGTAAGGTAGCACTCACTGTGCCATTATCTGTCATTCTGCAGGAGCGAGGTAACCGCTACACATCTGTAAAGCATTATGTGCACCTTTTTGACGTTGTGGCTGATGACGATGAAGGATTATGGCTGAGCCCCTTGTAATGGGTCGGAAGCTTTAAACCACCTACCCATTACACAATTCGCAGTGTATGACACCTGGTTGTTATTTTACTCTTCCACCACACTATGTCACATTCGTTAATGTCATTCCTTGCCCGACATGACGCCTGCTTAGTGTCTTTTTGCAAAGGAGTTTCAAGCACTAGTGTGGCTATGTGGTAGAAATAACTCTTCATTCTAATTGACACTGTAACCTCTATTAGCACTTAAAAAATTTCAGACTAGATGATCCGCCCTACTCTTGGCCGATCCCTCTGAGTGGGTGGGTGCCAATCATCCCAGGAGCATCATCATGATCATACTCACCTGCCATGCAGAGGGCCCGTGTTCGGATCCCGCTCAATCCTGGATGTTTTTTTCTCATTTCGCGTTCAGCTGTTACGGACACCGGCAGCGGCGAACAACTACGCCACCAAAATTGGTTGTTGTTGCGACCTCATAACAGCTTTCGCTGTAAAGGACATACTGGTATAACCATTGCTAGGTATCGCCAAGCCACTCGCAACACCTGGTGAGGCCACGGGTAACACTGTGTCACCAGATCAGGCAGGCTGGTGAGATCTATTTAACACCAGTTCCTTAAGCTCACCAAGGCATCTCCTGGTGGCCTGAAGAATACCATCTGACCATCTGGTGACCCCGTTTTCTATTACCTCCCGATTTGACTAGGATTAATTTGGGGTGTAATATTATGGCATGAAAAATAACGAGGAACAAAATCATGCATGTACAGGATGGGCACCACCTAAATTATCATAGGAACTTTTCTAAGAGACCCAAATGGATCGGGACGTTTTGGCCTTGACAAAAATGGGGAGCATACATCCCACGAAGTGGTAACTCAGCTGACGAAATAGTTCCAATAATAATAATGATAACAACATTTTTGTAGATTGAGTGTCATCAGCGGAGAGCAGCAGTTAAATTTTTTCGTTAAGTTCTAAACCCGTCGTAAAAGCTTACCAAAATTGTCTTGAACCACAGGCACAAAACTTGGTGACCCAAATTTTAATTGCATACATGGCATGAGACAGGTAAAATGCGGCATATCAAATGATTGATGGATTGATCATTGGAGTGAATTATCATGGTGTGTTCATTCACGAGTAACGTCAAATTGAGCACCAAAAGTTTGTATTTGACATCTCAGTGAGCACCAAGGCTTTTTTGTATTGTTGAGCCAGTGGGCTTTAGTCATGGCTCTTGGTTGTCAACTAGCAAATAAACTTTATCAGTTGCCCTGATAATGATTTATAAAAAAAAAAAAAATTAGGCAGCTTTGCACTAAGGGTGCCAAGCCGGAAGGAAGTGCGGAGCTGGACAGCCTTCTTTGTTTCTCTTAGGTTTTCTCATTCTTTCCTCTTCTCTTTCTTTTTCTCTTTTTCCCTTTTTTTGTCATTTTTTCTCTATCTATTTTTTTCTCTTTCTCGCTCTTTCTATTTTTCTTCCTATTTTTTCCCTTTCTTTCTCTCTCTCTCTCTTTCTCGCTTGCTTCCTCTTGTTTTCTATTTTTATATGTGGTTTTGCCATGCCCCTCAAGTGCTCCGCACTTATCATCGTCAAGGCATGGAAGAACAAGAGGAAGAAGACTTCTCCTTGGTGGAGCGCGTGCTCAATACGCTACAGATGGCTATGCTATTTGTGGTTTTGCCTGCGTTACGCCAAGTTAGGATAGCGTACGATGACAGCATACGCCAGCATTAGGCGTGTGCGAATAGTAAATTTTAGGTTCGAAGCAAATAGTGATTTGGTCAAATAATTTCGAATCGAATTTGAATAGTACATATCACATGTTATTAAAAAAAATGAGCTTATTTGTCATGACCCAACTAACCTGCACAATATTTTTTTAAAAATTGAAACAAGGCATGTGCACGTATTGTTCTTTTTGGTTCAAAGGGAAGTGGAAGCAACTTTGAATAGTAGCAGGACTTGACTTGCGGTAGAAGGCAAGTGATAAGCTGTAAAATACGTTACATTTTAAAATTTACTATACTTAGAGCGTATAAGCCAGTATAACGAGCTTTTAAACTTAAGAAATTATGAATCGATGTGATTTGTTCATTTAACCTTGAAGTGGGGCTTCGCCGCAGTGCGGATTTTTTCTGGGTAGGTGTATTCACGGTATAGCACACCTCCACTGCAGCGAAACCACCTTTACAGGGGGTTACATGCCATTTATAACATGTCTATTCATTCATTTCGAATACTTCGAAATTTAGAATAATTTAAATTCATTGCAAAGCAAATTCAAATACTCTAACATTCTTTCGAATATTCGAACTATTCGAATACTTGCACAAGCCTAGACAGCATACGACAGCCCGGCCCCCTAAAGTGCTCCGCACGTAATAGGCTGTTAACAATGGTTCACATTGTAGGCTATTAAAGTTTATCTTTCAATATTCACTATGGATTGCACTTGTCGCTGCTTTGTTATTACTCAGATCTTGTAAGGTTGCATATTGTCGCTTGCTGTAATAAAGAAAGCAGTTGGCATATTTGGCTCATTTTGCCCATATATTTAGTTGGTCATGAATAATGGCAAAACACATAATGGGTTAAATATGCCAGAACGAAAACTGAAATCCCCCCATGTAACAACCACATTTGCTGTAGCTACATACATAAAACCATCCTAGTTAAAAAAAGGCACTAGCTAATTCTGTTTTTCTTCCGGTGTGCATGACCTAGTGCCAGGACTTTCCTGCTTGGGCCAATCTCGGCTTGTGGGCTTCCATGGGGCGGCCTCGTGGCTGCATACAATGTGTGTCCAGGGTCTTGGGAGTTGCTTGTCAATGGCAAGGGACCGCCCATATGCCGCGTCACATGCAGCACGCAGCATCATTTGCGTTCACCAGACGCAGGTCCAGTGCTGTGGTGTGCAAGACTTCTGGAAAGTCAACACCACACGAGGTCAGTACGCAGAAGTGAAAAATTCCACACACTTGATAGTAGTAGAAAGCTTAGTGATAACATTCTGCCATATCTTGTTGCTGCTTCTTTGTAAATTGCATGTGTAAAAGTAGAAGATTAAGAACAATTAGGCAAAGACAAAGTTTGTTTACAGTAACAGTGCAGGGTTTAATAGCTACCTTTTCTGCCTACGGAGGCACTGCTTCTACAACAGACCATGGATTTCCATGCATTCTAATGCACCTGGCCATGTAAATTAAAGATTGAATAAGTTCTGCTATGAAATTCAACTGCTGAACAACAAAATGTGAGTTTCATGCTTAGATGGGGCTGTCATTTCAGTGGAGGACGAGTGCAGTTATTGGCGCACATTGAAGTTTGAGGAAACATACGGCAGTTGCTTACCAAAGAATCTGTTAGTTCTGCTACAGCATAAAGCTTTATTTCCTCTTACCTTGTTACGCTTAGAAATCAGACATCCGTGAGTTGTCATCACTTATTGTGCTGAAAAGTATCTCTTGCGTTATAAGTGTTGTCGCTCTCCAAATCCACCCCTTCCTATCATTACATTCATCAGCTCTATGATCTCTTTTTGGCAAACATTAATAGTTTGCGGAAAAAAAGCGAGATCGTTGTAATGGGAATGGCATTTCTCATTCCAGGGATGACTGTTCAACACCTGGAAGCTCTCTCTTTTTGTCGAAGCACCTCACGCGGCTTCTGGGCTTGAAGCCGAGTGACCTCCCCAGTCAGTCAACAGATGCAGAGCAGCGAGGGTCCTGCGTACTGCTGTTGGGTTTACCTGATGGCCGTGTTCTAGGCACGCTGTTGCATTCTGACCGCCCTCATGAATCATGTAGGGCCCGTCTGGTTTGTGACTTGGGCCAGCCAGTGACTGCCATCTCTTGCTGGCAGCCTGAACATCTCGAGAACAAAGGTAAGTACTTTGCAGAGGGCAACCGCTTTCTTGAAGTAAGGTGGCAAATTGTGCTAGTTGGAACATACTCGCCATGTTCAGCGCAAAAAAAGGAACACGAAAACACACGCTTGTGTCGTACACTTCCTTGTGTTTTCGTGTTCCTTTTTTTTGCGCTGAACATGGCGAACCGCTTTCTTACTCTATAGTAGCCTTCCCATGAGACATCACACACCGCTTGAAGGAAATGTTGACTTCTATTTTGACTTTTAACAAGAACTGTCCCCCAGCACCAGTCACCAATTGTCTCAACTGGCAGAAGCTTACAGTTTGGGTTACCATGTGTGTCATTCTTTTCCTGCTGTAAGGCTAGCTTTCTCTTCAGGGCAAATAGTACTGCCATGCTAAGGGCAGCAAATTCATCTGTGCAAGCACACAAAAATCTGTGCAAGCACACACAGCTCGAGCATTTTATAAGATGTATTATTCACCCTAAGCTGCTGTTTGAAACCATGTACCTCATTTAAGTGCGGCCATTTCCTTGGTTTGAATGAGGACTGATGTTTCCCTCCGTTGTAAGCTAAACAAAAAAGGTTTGAGGTTACTGGTGGTTCCAACAGGATGTGAACGACTCTATTTAGCAAAGTATTGTTCAACGATACAAAAAATTAGCACTCCTCTGCTTTCTGACAGACATGGAGGTGCTTATCATTGGTGCCAGGGGCAAAGTGCTGAGCAGCTGCAGTGGAACCTGGCTGGAGGCCTGGACACCTAATATTCTCGAGGAAGCGCACGATTTCTGCTTGAATGGAGCGCTTATCCATTGGCTGCACAAGGGAACACCCTGGGAGGCCCACGTGGCCATCAGGCAGCAGTCACCACAAGAGGCTGCATTCCTTCAGGTTGAAGCAGGACCACTGCCTCTGGGAAAGGCTCTGTCGATTCAGAGCCTCACATCCTCAGGTGAGGCAAAGTGTGGGTTGCAAGTGAGTGTGTATCGCATGGCTAGTTGAACTGTGCAAAGCAAGCTATAAAAAAAAGTAGAGGATTGCTGAAATGATGCGCACAAGGCAGTAGTCAGTGTTGATGTAAAGGAGTATACTAGAATAGGAGATTTAGACACCACAAAGCACACATAGAGCTGTAACTTCACCAGAAGCACAATGGTTACGCTAAAAGGGAATTGTGTGTATCAGATAGGGGCTAGTAAATATCTAGTAGCTAGTAGCTCTCCTCAACTCTGTCTTTCTGGGTTCCTTTTCTCTATGCAGTTAGCTCAAGTAATAGAAAATAATCTTTGCTTGCCTCTGTTTGACATTGTGCATTGCCCCGCCTGCAGTCTTGACCAAGCTTCACGCTAAAGCAAATACCAATCAGAGCGAGCTGAACCAGGATTCCTCTGGGCTCCTGATCCTGGATGGCTGTGGAGGCGTGCGCCTGGTGTCACCCCTGCCTCCACAACGCCTTTCGCTGCAGGGTCTGCACCCACACCCAATCATGCAGGCCAAGAACGAGCTTCTGTTTGTCCAGGCTGCTTTGCAACAACTGCGGCAGCTCCAACATCGCTGTGAGTGCACAGAGAGGAGAAGAGTTAAAAACAGTGGGCAATGCAGCTGAGTATGCGACTGCTTGGTTGTTGACCGAGGAGCACCTGATGAGATAGTTTTGTGTGAAATGGCAGATAGAGTGTTCAGAAGTTAGAACTTCGACCTACTGCCTCGTTCGTGCATAACACGTCGATCCCTTGGTTATTGACTGAGGAGCACTTGATGCAGTGGTATCGCGCGATGATGGAAAGGCTGGTTAAAAGTTAGAATTCCAATCTACTGCTTTGTTCATACTTTACATTCCGCCCTCTAACAGCAGGTTTCACAACGCTAATGCTGCTGAGAATGATAAACAACTGCGGTTTGAAGTGTGAAGTCTTCTGTCTATCTTTATGTACTCTCACCACTCAGCGAACTAGCTAAGTTCATCATTAAGGTGGAGTGCAGGCAGGTACTAGATAGGAGTGAAACGTTTTGGTAGAGTGAAGGCAAATATATCTACTAATAAGGAGATTAGGATTATGCGATAATGAGGAGATGTAGAGTAGAGGAAAAGTGAAACGTGTGCACCTACACCAAGAGCTGAAATGCGGAGCTTCTTCCGAGAAGAAAGACAATACCCCTGTCAAGTCAGAGCAAGATCCTTTGAAACTACACTTGCACAGTTGGCTCATAGCTGTAGCTGAAAGAAGAGTATTCCAGGGCAGATGAGTGGGGTGTACCTTAACATTGCAGCTTGAATGCAGGGTCACAAAGAGCTTATTAACTGAGTAAAATAAATAAATATAATTATTAAAATGTAAGTTCAAGTACCTTATGTCCTAAATACAAATCAAATCAATTTCGATACCTCTCAGCAGGCCCATAGCCAGGAAAGTTTTTGGGGGAGATGGGGGGACATTTGCTGAAGGCCTTGACTATTTGAGAAAAACACCTGTTTTCATTATTTATTTTCGGTAAAACACCCCCCTCCATCAGAATTTCGAGGGAGTGGGGGGTGGGGTGAGGTTCCCCTTGGCTACGGGCATGCCTCTCAGTCAGTGTAAAATGTGCCCCTGCCAGGCTCATACCACTCTAATGTCTGAGCGTCTGCAGCATTAGCTGGCATTCTGCCTTTGGGAACTAGGTAGATGAGTGATCTGTTCAATACAGAAATTTTTTTAGTTTTCCGTACACATTAGTGAGTACACCACTAAATTCAAGGCCCATGCGATCACTTATAACTGAGCAAAACTTGTGACATTATGGACGTTAGGTCAATTTGGTATCTATTGTCTTGTGTTCCAGCAATAACAGTCACTGCTGAGCGTGAAGATGGGCGCTTGGTAGCCACTTTTCCAGATTCTGGGGCCTCAAACTGGATTCATGTTGCCAGCTTCGATGTTGGCGATCGCACCATTTGCCGGTCTGCTGCTGCTTCTCTAGCAACAGGTAGACCTTTACTGCGCTTCAACGTCTTGCATAAACAATTGCTGTATGCATATTTTGCAGATTGTTTCTTCTTTTCATTCAAAACACCAACAGACTAGTATTTCAGCTGCCTTGGTTAGCATTTCTAGAAATAAATGAGCAATATCTCGAGCTTAGAAATGGCATTTCTTGCCACTGCAGAAAAAGAAATGAAAACCAAGGACATATCTTATAGCACTTATACTATATTGTCGTATTAATTTATTATTATTATTTCTTGCTTTTTCTAACATTTTAAAATTAGTATGCACTCTTCCAGTGCTGTTTCCACCCCCATTTCTTTTTCGTTGTAGTTTTGTGATTCTGCATATCATTGTGATTGTGCATGTGTTTCCTTGTTTTTGTAACACCGATTTTAAATCTCACTGTTGGCTAATTTCTTTGTGCAGCTGTTGCTGCTGATGGTTGTAAAGGCAGTATGGTGCCCATCAAGCCAAGATATTTGTTGGCCTTTTGAGTATGCTTCCAGCATGCCTTTAAATTCCCAATTAAAGTTTGTTTGTTTGCTTGTTTGTTTGTTTGTTTGATTGATTGATTGATTGATTGATTGATTGATTGATTGATTGATTGATTGATCGATCGATCTGGCATTGAAGTAGTTTTCTATGATTCAATATGTGAACTAAACTGAAGTGGCACTTTAGTGAAGAAAGGGGAAAAAAAAAGAGGGAAGTAAAAATTCAGCACACTGCACAAGGCAGGGAGGGGCTATTTTTCTGGTCGCTATATCTCTGAAAGTATTGCCTCATGATTAACTGCATTCTTCCATCTTCCAGGAGGAAGGCCCTTGAAGATAAGTGTCAAATGTGACACAGCTGCAGTGGCCACCATGGCATTGGTGCTACCGTCTAGGGAAGCCACTGGAAAACCAGTGCTAACTTTGCTCAAGACAACAGTGCTTCCGTCGCAAACCTGTCTCAATGAAGGGCCTGCACAGAAGACAGCTGTGCTAACTGTGGCAAGTCACTTAGTTTCCAGTGTTGCCGGTAAGCATAGGTACATACTTAATACACAGCGCGAAAAAACTCGTATGCAATCATACCCATTATGCAAATGTAAAAAATTAAGTATGCAGCTGTACTAACTTGTACACTTTTCTGTCCTGCTGAAGCATAGATACTCTCAAGATCCAGTTTATCTCTAATAGGAGTATCTATCTCAAAGACAGTCCTTCAACGACAATGCGTCATGTAAATTGATTTGACGATTAGGGTATGGGTACCCTTCCATTCCGAGTAGATGAAATTCTAATAGACATTAAATGCACAGAAAAGGGAACAATTAGGTTGTACTGTTTCATTAAACCATGCTTCTGCAGAAGCAAATTGGTTGCTCTAACTGCAGAGCACTTAACCATCGTGGCAGCTCAGCAGGTGAAGTGCTGCACTGCTAAGCTCAAGGAGGTGGGTTTGATTCCCGGCCATGGTGGCTGCATTATCAGTATTCATTGCCTATTTGTTCAGGGGATACTTCAAAAAGGATAGTGAGAGAACTCGTGGACATCAGCCATCTAATGAAAGAAAGTATCAAGGCTGGATATCTGCAATACACATTTTTGTACTTCTAGTGCAGTGAAGTTACCTGTAGTGTTCTGGAAATGTTATAGTAAAAAGTAGCGATGTGCAGATAGTAAATTTTAGGTTTGAAGCGAATAGTGATTTGGTCGAATAATTCCTAATCGAATAGTGTATATCACATATCATAAAGAAAAATGAGCACATTTGTCAAACTAACCTGTACAATATTTTTTGAAAATTGGGACGAGGCATGTGCGAATGTCATTCTTCTTGGTTCAAAGTGAAGTGGGCGCAGCTTTGAATAGTAGCAGGATTTGAATTACAGTAGGATGCAAGTGATAACCAGTAAAATACACTACTTTGTAAAATTTGCTATATTTAGAGCATATAAGCCCGTGTAACAAGCTTTTAAACTTAAAAAAATGATTAATCAATGTGAGGGTAGCATGTTCGTTTAACCTTAAAGTGGGGCTTTGCAGCAGTGCGGATTTTTCCTGGATAGGTGTTTTCACGGCATAAAACACCTACGCTGCAATGAAACCACCTTTACAGGAGGGTTACATGCAGTCTAATATACGTCTATTTGTTCATTCCAGATGCTTCGAAATTTCGAATAATGTAATATTTGTTCAAATATTTGAAGTGATCGAATATTTGCACATGCCTAGTAAAAATATTTACGTTGGATGCTGCTCTGCACTTTTGAAAAAGCTTTGACAGGACCTTGAAAGTTCTTGAATACCCTCGAATTTTTGTCTCCGACATCTGTACAAACCATGTAACTGTGAAAAGCTTGGTAAGCCGAAAAATGAACAAAAATGAAAAGCTGATGATGGTGCTGCTCCGGAATGTTTGCACCAGCTTGCAATGACATCATGGAATCCAAAAGTGTCCACTTGGGTACGCTAGTTAGTCGTCACTACTGAAGTCATGGCCAATATTATAACGTGACCCAGAGACTCAGCCGAGCAATTCGCAGTTTTATCATTTCTTCTCGCTTTGAAATGTCAGACGCAAACTTCAGCTGTCACTGTGGAGCTAGGAAGTTGCAGCCATAGAGGTAACTGAGGTAAGGTTGAGAGATGGACTCATTGCGCCCCGTATAATACCAGTGTCACGTGGGCACTTCTGATCATGATCAGGGCCGTTCTGGATTAGGCTCGATCCGGATCAAGTGCTGCTACATGGTCACTTTTAATTGCGATCAGGCCAGATCAGAATCAAGAGGATCGCGATCTAGCTCTGTGATCGCAATTCGGTTGACGTCTGCGCCAGACGATCCAGATTAGGTTGGACCGTGTAGCAGCGACTCCGATCAAGAAGTCCACTCCGGATCAACCCTGATCGCGATCTAAAGTGCCCGTGTGACACCGTAACAACTCTGATTGAGTTAATACATTACACTTTAGATTAAACGTAGACCTCATTATAGCACAGTTGCATCTGACACGAAAATAACTTAGTTATATCTGAAAATTTGCTATAAACGTATTCGTAACACTGCATCTACTTCGTTATAACCAATATTTTGTTATATCTATGTTCATTATATCGAAGCTCGAGTGTACAGGGGTGGTCAAAAGTTCCCAGGCCGCAACGCCAGGCCGCGGAGCAGCGGCTCGCTACTATCGGGGCACTGCCATCGCAATCATGCCTTGGCGCACGCTGGTGTCCAGCGTGTGCATGGAAGGGGGGGGGGGGGGGTGGTGTATCCCTCTCTCTCTTTGTTGCTCTCCTTCATAAGGAACCTAGGTATAAAGTACTACTGTGCAGCGCTGCTTATTTCACTAAGATGTTCCAACTAGCCCCAACACAAGCTCTTCTGAATACCTTTCGGGCTCCCACCAAGCTCCTATGCTGCGAAATGGCCTGCAAAGACGGCTGATAGAACCACCGCAGTGCCAATGGAAAGTTAAACGCACGATATTGTTTTCCAGGAAGCCGAAAACCACGGTAATGTATATGGTGCCTAGCTAAATGTAGCCTCAATAATGATGCGTCAGTTTTCCGGAAGACTGCCGCCTCGCTACACGCTGCACAGTAGTAAAACATCGACGAGCGGACAGTGAGGGAACATGACGCACCAAATTTATACGTCGCTTTCTTATCAGAGAGAGCTAGAAATGGAGAGGGGTGCCCCTCCCCCTTCACGCACACGCTCGACGCCAGCGTGCGCCAAGGCGTGATTGCGATGAGAGCGCCCCGATAGCAGCGAGCTGCTGCTCCTCAGCCGGTCGTTGCGGCCTGGGAACTTTTGACCACCCCTGTACATGCCTCAAGAGTGTATGTTTTTTCCATGGTGACGCAGGGCACAGTAATGCACATCAGAAAACAATAGGTGCTCCTTCTGGCAGGTATTCAATGCTTCTTGCGATGTATTATTGTGTTGCTTGATGACAAGCTGCTAACCTTTACAGTCACATTGCAGTTTAGATGACAGTTATTCACTGGAACAAGGCCATTTCCTGATATTTAAAAATGGATGTGCTATGGTGTGGTTTCCTTTTAGCTCGCAGGAAGAGGTTCCTTTTAAGGTATGCAAAAACCTTGTATTTGGAATCCATAGGTGGTGCCAACAGGTTTACAGAACGCCTTGGACTCCAAGCATGGCCGGCCCATTTGGAGTCTCTGGGTCAAGGCGTCTCGTCGTTAGAGCTTGAGCTGCCCGGGGGCCACTGTTGGCCAGCACTGAGAGCAGAGACGTTGCTACGCATGCTCGTAAGGCTTTTAAAAAAGTCACCTCTTCTTTTTCCATAATAAAAAGCGTGAGGGTATCTGCAGCATTTGAAGCAATTGTGCCAGCAGTCACATGTTCAAGGAATACTTTGCTCTTCATAACAAACTAAGAATTAAACTTAAAAATTATTTTAAATGCTAAAGATATATATGTATTAGGGCATTTTTTAGTTAAACCATTGTTCATTCATTCCCATACTATCATTTCAAGTGTCACGTATGTTACCGGCAGGCCTGTACTTCCTGTTGCTATCACTTTCCTTAATTGCCAAGTTATGTTCTGTTGAGCCTGTTCGTAATGTTGTTAATATAGTTTCGCCACTCTTTATACGTATTATTACAAACACTGTATATATCACTGGAGCTGTAGTAAAAGGCTGGCTAGGTACAATCACAGAATGAGGTTTAAAGGAGGCAGGATGACACAAAGCCGAGAACTAAAAGCAGCCTTATTTCTTTATTTCAGTATTTTAGCATGTTACAAATTTTGGAACATGGTCGAGATCACATTGTTTATTGAAACAGACAGGATCTTTCACACTGCAAAGTGGTGCTGCGCATTTCTTTCGTATCCAGGACGTGGTCAAAGACCACGGCGACAACAGAGCCATACCAGACGTGAAAGTCGGGGAGAGAGTTGACGCGGCGTGTCGAGAAGTTGAGCGGCTGCTCTCCGCGGGCGACACCCTGGAAGCGTACAAGCGCCTGGAGAACACGTCTGGGGATGGCATTTCCCGTTGCTTAGATGCCGTCTTTGCATAAGGTGTGTCTGCTACGCGTCGATAAGAAGTGTGCTGCGCACAACCTCTGGTTAGAGATGTGTGGAATACTGTTTGCAAATTTACGCACACATCTACGTATATTCTCCTGAGCAATATTGCCAGCCATACACATGCAGCAATGTGAAAGCAAAGAGGCATGGAGTAGGAGAAAGCAAGAAAAAGTTACAGTAATGACACCATCAACCCACACAATCCTGCTTTGCTTTTACTTGTAGTGTACAGCCTCCTTGTTTAAAACAGGATATGCAATTTTTTATGTTCTATATTTCGCTTCAGAAAAGCTGCACAATGGCCTACTGTGTGCCTTTTTTCATTCTGTCTTTGGTTTTCCTACATTGAGTACTTGATTTTTTAGGTAGACCAAGACATGAACTCAAACATGGTGAATAGTTGTCTGTGAAGCACAAGAACAAATGTTGAAAAGTATATCGTATGAAGTACTAGTAATATCTTATGAGCCTTCAGAAGTATTGCTGAGAAAAGAAAAAGTTTAAGTGTGTATTTTTGCAGGTCTGTGCATTTTACGTGGTCAGTGACATAATTCAGAATCTCACTTACCATGATACCACACCTTTCAAGTTATTTGTATCGTCTCTTTTAATGGAAGCTGGGGTAATCTGCAGCGTATCCAAGGACACTGTGCCGCGGCTCATGGTCTACAAAGCTTACTTTGTCATGTAATTCAGCTTACGTTGAATTTTATTCAATTTTCATGATTCACTGTTGCATTAAAGAGGCATAGACTTGCTTATGTCAGGCATCGTGAAGAGAGCTTGGTTGAGGCAGTTTTTCTGGCATAAATGGGCTAACAGTACTGTAGTTCATTAAAGAAGTTGTATCACACACAGGGCAGTACAGTGTAGGTAACGTTGCATTGTCGCCTTTAAGGCAGAAAGACACTCCACGAAGGAACACTTTTATGCACAAAGAAACTGGCACGCAAAGCAAATGGAAATTCAGTGGTCAGAAGCATTGGGACCATTAAGTGAGCACCACTCGACAATGCAAAAACCAGTCTTTCTCTCTTCTCTCGTTTCAGCAAGGAAGCTGCAGGCGTTCCATCAGCGTCTTGCGTACTGGAATATGCTCACACAGCGCAGCAGGATCTCTCAGCACTGCAACTGGTAGCTGCAAAAGATGTGTAATAGGATCATTACGAAAATGTGCTTTGTGTGCATGCCGACATGGAATTCACACAATCCAATCGCACTATGAATGCATGCTTCGGCAAAAACATTTCAGCAAGCATGCTTGTGGAAGAATGTATTGATGTTTAGTTCGTGTTTTTTTTTTAACAGCTCCAGATGATGTGCCTTGATGAGTGAATGAGGCCGTTTGGGAATTCACTATGTACAGGTGTACAAAATTACCTCAAATAAACAATTCTGTACTTTGTTTGGCAAGTGTATGCCCGAGCAAAAGCCGTTTTGCAAATTCATGCATAGAGCATACTGTTTGGTCAGGATTGCAGCAATTAAATTCAGAAGGGAAGCAGAGAGTGGGCAAACACTGCATGCTATGCACATATCTCCACAACAAAGCTTGCTCCTTACAAAGGCAAATGCCGCTGCACCTAGTTTGGATTGTGTCCAAGGACGAAAGGGCTACTCAGTAATGTCAACTGACAAAAATGTTTTGCCAATTGTTGAATGACACTTTACGGGCTAATTTTGCCACCAGCTTTGTAGAACAACAAGATTCGTGAGCCAAATTCAAGGAACAAAGCACACACCAGTTCAAGTGCCTCGACCGTTTCAAAAATCCTATACCAGCCTCTCGCGATGCTGGTGATTCTGGAGACACCTCGTTGCTGCTAGTCGCCTGTTTACCACTATTTATAAAAGGTTGATGTTGTATTGAAGAGTGAGTGAAGACTTGGCTTGGCGACTATTACTGACCAATAATCAGCTTGTTACCAGCAAAAAAAAAAAACGAGTATTAAAAAGAACAGTCTGGCTGTCCAAGCATTAGAGCTAAGCTACGCATAGTATATATGTGCATACAGTATTTCTCCCTGTGCAAAAGTTTGCATAGATTTGATATGCAGTTTCCTTTCTTCAACAAACCTATGTAAACAAACACACTTCATCTCACGCACAGTGCTGCTACATTTAGAACAACGCAATTTGGGAGGGGGAAAAAAATTCTACAACTCACATCGAGCTGAGATGCCTCGCACTCCCGACTGGTGTACTCCCGCAGTATGTAATTCCAGCCTGCCTGCAAAGATAAGACATCATTGTTAACAGTTAAACACACGATGATTGCATAATGTTCTGCTAAACAGTGCGTTGAGTCCTTGGAGCAACCCGATTGTGAACAAGGCTCCCTTAGGGGAGCTGAGACGTAAATATACTTGTTTTAGGCGCTATTTTGGTCAGTATTCGGATGTCTTCTTTTACTATTTCATCCCGACCAGACGTCTTACGTCATAATCTTCACAAATAGTGCTGTAAAACCCGCCCTACGTAAGTGTACAAAAAGGATGAGAACATATTAAAACAAAGATCAACAACCAGACAAGCTCTAACTCTAGTGTTTATCTGTATATTACACTGTCCACAGTATCAGAACGCAATTCTTACTTTTTTAATACCACGTTACGAATAGCTTTATAGGTCTAACATAAAAACATGAGCGAGCTTGTGAAAATTCATATTTAACAAACAAGTGGCACTTGTGTCATTGTATCTTCGCTTGCGCTAGCAATGTTGTTTGTTGCATATGAATTTATCAAACAGAGCATGTGCATGGGTGTGGCCTACTTTAAATTTGTTTGTTACACTTGTTCGTGTAAAGTTCTAAAGCTGCAAAATAATTTATAGTCTACACAATTAGAAGCTACAGGTTCATCCTTGTCTGGTTCATTTCATTGTTATGTCCTCACCCATTTTTTTTTTTTGTATGTTTCCGTGGCGTTGATTCAGTGAAAGATGTCAAAATGAGAAAGGTCATCTCAGCCAGTGCAGAGCACGTGCTGGACTGTTTGTTCGTACCTCATGGTAGAAACGTGTGTCGTTCATGCGTATGAGAACATTGTCGACTCGCAGGAAGTAGCGCAGCAGAAGAAAGAAGCAGTTTTTCATGATGCGCTGCACAAAACAAGAAGAAGCACGGTTATCATGGTCCAGCATTCAGCAGATGCCATGACTGTGTTGTAGTAATGAAACTGCTCTAAAAAACTGCGATGGCAGTGAATATTCTCACTCGTGGTTTACAGGCCTTACCATTTTTAGTGAAATGCAACACCATGGCACTCATTATTTAACCATAGTTTTCATGAAAACACCCAGGCATCCCTTTTTTTTTTTACAAATCATGTATGACAAATAAATTAGTGAATGATTAGTTGCATGAAATCTAAAATTTCTCTTTATCTACATTTCTTACTATGCAGAGTATGTAGTGTCTGCACATAAAGTATGAATAACTTTTAATACGAGATTATAACAATAATAACATGGTTCTGAAATGCTATGCCTAGGATCCTTGTTTTACCGTTGAGGGATAGGAATAAGAGGGTCTAATAGCTCCTAGCGAAGAGAACAGAAAAAAGCTCCGATTTCGAAGATTTGAGCTGTGTGCAATAGTTTGAATAGTCAACTATTCTTTATGAGTATGTAAAGGTGTCCAGTGACACTACACATTAATCAACTATGTTTAACAACAGCGGTGATTGACGAACACAACATAACACAAACCACAAACACATGTTTTGCATTTGTCAATGTCTAAACAAGAGTGCTGTCATTAAAATGATAATAAAGCAACTAGTTAGCCCACCTGTACCTCTTGGACATAAATTCTGCAATGTATGCAGTGTTCAGAGGCTGCAACTTACCAGCTTAACGGAGCACTGCGCTACTCCATGGTCGGCCAGTTCATCCTCGTAGAGACAAACGTCCTGGTAAAAAAGGATCTGCTCTCGCTTCTTCAGCTTCTCCAAGTCAATGCGCTCTTCAGTCTCTTTCACCTAAGCGCAAGGAAGTTGAATTTTGCGATGGGCAACATCTTCTGGCCCTAAACGTGATTCAGTCACAGAAGTTCTAAGTTACATCTTTGCGAATATCTAGATCAGTTACTAACAGGGGAACCCACACGTGTAAAGGAAATTCACAGAAGATGGGCTGGAGCACGAACAACAGGCGTTCCTAAATCATGACTGGCAAATTACAGCTCTCCTTAAAGTGAAAAGTGTACAATCATTGCATTTTGCTGGCACTAGAATATTGGGCAGAAACTTGGAGGACCCACCATGGTGGTGTAGTGATGGTGCTCGACTGCTGACCCGAAGGTCGTGGGATCGAATCCCAGCCGCATTTTCATTGGAGGCGGAAATGCTTGAGGCCCGTGTACTTAGATTTAAGGGCATGTTAAAGAATCTCAGGTGGTTGAAATTTCCGGAGCCCTCCACTACGGTGTCAATAATAATACTATCTTAGTTTTGGGACATAAAACCTGAACAATTGTAATTTTTAGAAACTTGGAGTTTAACAAAGAAACTTCAGATGAAGCTAAGGGCTATGCAATGTGCAATGAAACAGAAAGTGATAGTGGTAGGAAGGCAGCAGAGTAGGTCAGAGAACAAAAGGGGGCAGCTGATCTTTATTTCACAAAACGAAATGCAAGAGCTGGGCTATGCAATGTTAGGACAGTGATCAGTTAGGGCGACGAAACAGCTACCAAAATATACGCCACAAACTTTTTGGGCAAAGCAAGAATATGAACTAACTCAATTGCTTTTGTTGCTTGGTGGGGAATATTTTTAAGTCTGGTTTGACAATGCATTTGTCATATTGAGGCTGCACATATCTGTTGTAACAAAACTCTGCTTGTTCAAGGACTATAGTATACTATAACCTGCATAATGTAGACAGACTAGATGAACTTTTTGGAGGAAAGCTTTTAGTGGAAGAATAAATGTCTCGTGTTTTTTACCAGCCTTGTTGCCACAACTGCAAGTTCTGTACAGTACATTAAATAGAAGTAAACTGGTTACACAGTTTGGTACAATAAATCGAAGTGTCCACTGAAACAATGTGGACGACACTTGCTAATTAAAAGCTAAACGGGGGGGGGGGGGGGGGGGTGGAGTGCTGTTACTGCAGACATCTTCATGCTGCACAGACTTTTGACGTACCGCAATAGCTTTGTCGTTGCCAAAAAGTGTCCCCTTGTAGTCGGTGGTGAAAGTCCAATCAAAATGTTCTTCGTCGTCTTTGGAATAGTCGGCAAGTGGCCTATGGTAGCAAAACGAGAGTGTCAAAGCAAAACACAGTCAAAATTTGAACACACAGACGTATGGTAAAGAGCATCTGAAACATATTGCTAATGCTGAATTGCTGTACAGCAGTTGGTGTCAGAATTGAGGTATGGTAATACCCTGTGCCATTGCCTACTGTCCAATGGGTGCAGTTCATAGGACCAAGGAGAGGAGACCAATATGCCTTCTTTGTGCCTGTCAGTTCAGATGTTTTTGTAACATTATTGCGTCTGTGCAAATTTCTGTGCAATTATCATTTTCTAAATGCAAAGGACAATGGGTTTATGCTTGCAGGCATAATTATTGCAAAAGGATGTGTTTATTATGCAATATTTTGTTGAGTTCGTTTTGCTTTCAAGGCCTCATGAAGCAAGGAGTTTAGATTCCCATGCTTGCACTAGTACTAGAGTTTCCTTTGGTAAATTTTGCAGGATATTCTGTGGCTACACCCGTAGCTGTGACATAGAATACACACAAGTTGCAAGACAATGTGCTGGACTAGCGGAGGCTGAATTAGAACATAGTCCCTCCCACCTTGCTTCCCGCCACGCTTGTGCTGCTGCCACCTTGGGGATGTAGTTGTCGCTGCTGAGACAGCGCAGAGCATCAATGCAGGTGAACTCTATCCCAAACCCATCGGCATGCTCTAACCGGAGAATGTTGTTGGCGAAGGTCATGTCTGGATGGCTTGGCAGCTTCAGTTCATCAACATACCTGAGGATTGAAAAGGTTGTATTGCTGTAAGGGTGTCACCTATGCACGTATTCTCATGCGACAAATGTTACAAGAGGCAGTTTAACAGAGTGCACAGGAGAACGTAACACTGGTTTTTTAAAGTGTCTTGCACGCTTCGTTCGGTAAGCTCTATTTGCATAGGTGAGAACATGAGTTGTACTTCAAGATGTGAAACATATTCTGCTGTTTGCACAAGTACGTATATTTCTTCTGTGATAACGCAAAAACTCTACTACCTACGCAAATCTATAGTTCGGTGCAAACAGTTCTTGGTTTGTTGGAACAGTTCTTAGAACCCTGTGAACCCCAGGGTTCCAATGAATTGTAAAGAAAAAAAAGAAACAAAAAGAAAATTCACCCTGGAACACTGCGATATTCACTCGACGGGAGAAACATTAGGAACTTCGGTTAGCATCATATATTCTGGCGTTTCCTTATCTTATCAAGTATTCACGCGTTCATTGTTGGAGAGTGGAAAAGTGTTTCAAGATGCACTCCGCGTTGTACTTTCGTTTACCTGCAAAAGAGGCAGATTTGCCTGTTTTCACCGGTCCCATCGGACGGGGCACTTTTGCACACGCTTGGTGTTGGACACTGTGACTGAAGGATGTGGCTAGAGCGGCCCGTCACTTTCCATGGGCCGAAGGCGAAGTGTTCTTCTTTGCCGCCGCACATTTCTCCTTTCTTCGTCGCCGTTATGAGGCTGGATTACACTGACACCTTGGTATAACAACACAGCGTCACTTCACCAGTTGCATCGTATCGTCTTTCCTTGTGAAACACTGGCCGGCTACCGACCGGCAACACCTCTTTTTCCGGGCCTGTCGAAGCTCCGCGGCTGTAATTCTCTCGCAGTAAGGTGGCTACTTGATATTATAATGTAGCTAACTGCAAAGTACACGCCTCAGCATTCTTCTTCAAATGGCCAGATCGTGCTTGGAGTCGCAAAACTCAAAAAAGGAGCCTCCAAACAGTAGTCATGGTCGACATTTATTTTCGGTCTCCAAATCGTACTTTTAGCTTGTGGATTCTGCTGGCTTTTATCGGCTGCTGACTGACTTTCTTCAAATGTTTTTGTTACGAATCTCAAAGGCCATGCTAGCAAAATTTAAATATACGTCGAAGTCGCCATGTTTGAAAATATCAAGTTTATAATACATCAAGTGCCTCTAAACTAATTATATTCAGCGTTATATTTAAATTTTGTTTATATGTTAAGACTGATATAGCTGATATTTAAACAACAGCAGGGAAACAACGTCGAAACGCGAACGAAACCGCCGAGGGAGGTCTCTACTGGTTCGGTCGTACACAACATGGCGGCTCCTACAGATGCTGCGTCCAGTGATCTCTCCAAGCCCGTAGATGACAACTTATTGCAATCATTTTTCACAGAAGTAAGTTCTTACTTTATCGAGAACGCGCGCAGAGACAGAAACATTACGCCCAGTTGCCCGCTGGCGCGCGGCCCTTGCGTTAATGGTCACTTTCATTGGACACCGCGCACCCGCTATGGGCTCACGTTCCGTTTGCAAACCTTTCTTTTACGGCTGTCACATTTGCTGCGTAGGTGAAAGAAATCGAAAAGCGTGATTCTGTGCTGACTCCCAAACAACAAATCGACCGCCTGCTGAGACCTGGGTCGACCTATTTCAACCTAAACCCCTTTGAGGTAAGCCACTGTTCTTTAGGATTGAACTCCACTTGGTGCCGCGGTAGACATCTCATTCATACGATCTTCAGCTTGTATTTCGCTTGCACATTGATGAGACAGCAACAACACCACGTGGAGAAACAGCATAGGAATAAAAAAAAAACGAAAAAAAGAAGCAGCGCTGCAATAAAGAGCGCGCTTTTTGAATATGTAGGAGGGCGGTTCTCTTCGAGCTGCGGATGTAAACGTTGCCATCGTTGAGTGGAATCGATTGACACCTGAGCAATTGTGCAGCGTGAATGAAGACGTATATTTTTCAGGTGATGTATGGTGCTTGATGAAGGAACAATTGTGATGACAGCCTCATATTTTTTTGCTAGTTGCTACAGTATGTGCTTACCTGTGTGTGTATGGCATGTATAACCTTTAAAGATTGTTTGTTCTATTGTTGTTGTGCTGCCATAAATGCTAATATGCATTTGTAAACTACGTTTAGAAGCTATCGGCCTTATGCTGTATTATTTGCACAAACTCGCACACCTTATTCAAAGCAGTCACTGTTTTGTTCAAATGCTCACTGGTACGGAAATAAATTTAATATTACTGTTATTGTTGTTGATCACATCCCCTTCAAAGAAACCTGGATCCATGCCTGATGTGAGGCATATTAGTGCTTATGCAACCAACCCTAATTCTTTTTAAGTGTCCTCCTATTTTCTGCATGTGGATATCCCACTACTGTGCAGAAACGATTTTATTTTACATGTAAATTTTTGTGCTTAAGTACTTTCATTTTCTGTTTAAAGTGTTACAAGATGCTTCACGTACAGGGTAGTATACATATATGTGTATAATAAGTTCGCTGCACTCAGCAACTTTCATTGCCAAACAAATGGTGCAGATCGCTCACAGTGAAGCGCCGCCGTGTACATTTGAACGCACGCTACTTGCCACCTAACCACACTACCATGGCAATGTATAGTTGAGTAGCAACTTTTTTTAGCATGCTGAAGAACACAGGATGAAAGGCACAGGCACCCATCCTGCATTCTTGAGTGTAATAAAAGAGTTACTGTGGATTACGAATGTGTCAAAGCATACACTCATTCCAATTTTTTAGCTCAATCTTGCGGCTAATAAACCAGAATGTTTTACTCTTTCGCACCCGTTATGAGCTAGTTCGCATAATTTCGACCCCTGTCACCAGCTGTCATTGCAGTACACAGTGGTCTGTGTATTTGACGACAGGGCAGCTGACAACAAAACCGTGACAAGCGAACACTAGCAGCAAGTGTACGATAAGAACAGGCCAAATGTTATCGTTGTCATGGTTGTTCTTTCAGTGATTCTGCAAGTTTCCTCTGTCTCCAGCAGACGATGCCTCTAAGTGACCATTTATATAAGTGACTCGTGGTATACAATTACAAAAATGTGGTAGACGTATAATATAAGTGAGAATATCCTTTAATATAAATATGAATTTTCTTCGTTCTCTCTTGCAGGTTCTCCAGATCAGCCCTGAGGCACCTATAGAAGATGTCAAGAAGCAGTACAGAAGGGTAATGCGAAATTTACTGCTGTGTATCCCAGTCTGACACTAATTGTGTGTTCGTTGCTTTGCAGCTTTCCATATTGGTGCATCCAGACAAAAACCCTGATGACCGTGAACGGGCGCAGAAGGCTTTCGATGGTACATTGCTGTGGTTTCTATTTGATTGGCGTGGACATTTATGTTGACTATACACGTGATGCGAGGTGTTTGTGGACATAATGAAAACTTTAGGAATAGATTTGATGTTTTCTTTCCAAACTTTTAACATTGCTTCCATTAGCACTGTTTTAAATAGCGGCACTCATCACCAGGGCCCTCTTCTTTGCTGGAGCTCTCATGAAAACGGATTGCTTTATCAAAACATTTACTTCATTGTTGAGGCTTCTCCACTTTACCTACTTGTGTTGGTTTCAGATAACAGTTTACCTGCAAGCCCTCTGTCATGTGTATTGTATGCATGCCACAGTGGTTTCATGACCAATGCTCTCCTGTTGAGCCCGGAGCTATAGGTTTGATTCCAAGCTATGGCAGCCGCATTTCAACTGGGCAGAACATTCATGTAATCAAATTTTGGTGCTCATTGCTCCTTCCTCTATCACTGATGAGCAGTCATCAACATAGTCTGCACTATTCTGTGGCAAATGTAATCATCATGAGGCCACGTAGGTGAAAATCTTTGAGATGTTTGGAATGCTTTTCATTATTTTCCATGATATGGACCTTTAGATCAGAATTGAGAGCCCTCCATTATGGAATCTCTTGTAGCCAGAGTGTGGCTTCTGGAAAGCAGACCGCATAATTTAATGCAGCACGTGTTACCTTGTTTTGTCACGTGTTCGCTCTGCTCATGTGCTACCGTTCATTCTGCCTGCGGTGTTGCAGTCATCAACAAGGCGTACAAGAGTCTCGAGGATGAGCAGCAGAGGCAGCGAGCGTTAGAGGTGATTGAAGAGGCCAAGGGTCGCACAGACATGATGGTGGGTACTACAGGGATGCTGTGCTTGTGACACGAGTGCGGAGAACGTGCTTTTCTCTGCTGTTCACAGGTCGAGGAGAAACGCAAGAAGCAGCGCAAGGCAGGCAAGGGTGACAAAGTGGAGGAAGATGACCCCGAAAAGGTATGTTGAGTTGGCAATGAAGCAAAGTTTTTTTAAGATATATATATAAACATACATGCACACATCTTGTTTGCCTCTAAGTAGCCAAATTGCCATGTTAAGCTGCATTCTAGCCTACCTAGGGAAAGCATTTACTTTTGCTCTGATGGGATCCGTTCATAAATATCAAACCGTTTTCTTCTATCTCTTTCGTCATCTTTAGGACTACCTCTTGATATAATTTTAATAAGGGTGTGAAAATACGTGAAAATTTGAAAGCGAATAGAATAGGCCCAGCTATTTTATTCGTACCATTTTCATTTTTAAAAGTCATTGAGTATTGTTAGATGTTTGGTTCTTTGAGTATGCTATAAGGGATGACTACTTATTGGAGTCTTGATATAGATAAAATTATGGATGCAAGAACCAAAACAATTTTAATAATTCTGCTGAGGGACGGCTGTGGTTGTTGTGCGAAAGCGCCACAACAACCAAAGCGCCTTACCTAGTGAGCGCACAGGGCAGATAGCTTCTCCTCAATAATTGACAGCCATTGAGGAAGGATGCCTCGCTTTTACACAGCCTGCACTGTCGGAGTTTGTTCCTATATATTACATGGCCAGTTTCACCATGTTTGCATCACCTTAAAATGATGTGCAAGTCGAGTTTCACTCTTCTGGTAATACAACCCTGTATGTGTATCCACTAACATGCTATTCACTTGTTTCAATACTCTCATTTCCATGGTGCCCGAGCTAATTGAATCCAATTTCTCATCATTCACAAGCTCCAGTTGTCCATACATCTAATTGTGAACGGTACTGCATGCGGTCGACATATCCTTTTTCAGTGTCATTGTACATAGCCCACTTTTTTTCTTTCAATTAAACATACTCTACATGAACTATGTTTTGCTATTATCCATGTTATGCTATGCTATTCTATATTTGGTGATACCGTTTCTCTTATATTTGTGTTTGATTAGGAAGTCTTGGCAATAAAACACCCCTACATTTTAACAAAAATGTACCAGTCTTGAGGCCTAAAAGATATTTGAAGCTGCTTGCCACTTTTCCTGCTTGTTAGTCATGCTGAAGAAGATAAATCATGCTTACCTTTGAGGAAGAAGGTTCTAATGAAAGGATAAAGATAGCTACTTTACTAGCATTGCTTCTTTAGTTCTAGGTCTCCTTACACCGTAAATTTCTGCAGGCCGACCTCTTAGCATCACATCAGCAAACAAAAGCGCCACATTTTTTTCCCCCATTGTTGCATTATACTGTGCACCTTCTGAATGACGTGTTCAACCAGAATCATCTTTGCTCACGTCAAATTCTTGCTTTTCTTTTGCTACGCAGTACAACCATGCAGTCTACGTGCTGACAACAAAACTGTTCGCAGACATGGAACGCAAGCGGAGGCAGCAAGAAGACAGGGATCAGGAAGAGAGGCAAGTTGCTTACAGTTAATCCTGTAGTATCCCTTCACAATGACAGTCAGTCTTGGCACACAGAGGAACCATTCATGCATCGAATGTAGTGAAACATTCATATACACTTGAGAACAAATTGCTCTGGATGTAGTGAAATGTTTACAGTGTTTCGAGTACATTCCAGCCAGCATCAAACAAGGCTTCTGGGACTTTCGTAAAGTATGAAACACCACAGCTTTGAGGTGTGAAATGTTGGAAGTTACTAGAAGTTGTCTACATGCGTAAAAATGTTTGTGTGCGATGAATCGGTGCTTTTAAACTGGCGTGGACGAAAGGCAGTGGTTGGAACTAAAAGTAGGGTGTATTGTATTTCATTCAATGTGTATCTGCTACTGAGCAAGATGCTTTCTATTACTGAATGTTGCATGTTCTGCCTCGGCCTGTCAACGCTGCATTTTCTTTTCTAAACAATGTCTCCACCTTTTAGGAAAAGAAAGCGGGAAGCTGAGATTCGGGAACAAGAAAAGGCACAGCAAGAGAAGGAGTGGCAAAAAAATTACGAGGTATGGTTCCAGAGCGTTTAGTGCATTTTGACATTGTTGTTTGCTTCTCGTGAGCAGCCGATCATTGCGATGACGTACCGATCCTTGTGTGATAGAAGATTGCCATCCTGTAGGATGCTGTTTTTAGTTGACGTACGCAGGGGCGTAGCCAGGGGGGGGGGGGGCGCCCCCCCCCTGAAATTTTTCAATTTTGCTTGTGTATATATACACGCACGCATACAAATGCACGCACGAACATACATAAAACATGGTTGAACATCCCCCCGAAAAAATTTCTGGCTACGTTCCTGGACGTACTGTATTCTAATGTGGTACCGCACCGAAATTCAAGAAGTACAAAATTGGGGCAGGGGATAGCTCTTATCTAGAGTGGCACTTTCGTGGCGATGCACAGCAAACTGTTTCAATGTCAGTTTAACAAAAAGTGGGGCAATAAGTGCGAGAGATTGATCGTGCAAAAAAGATGCAGACTCAGTAGCTCCGTGTCAATGAGCGTGCTGAGCAGCTTTACTGCAACGTACCTCTTCATACGACCTAGCAACCCGTCGTACAACCATGCGAATGTTTACGTAAACAATGACCAAAGTCAGTTTTTACTTAAACACAACTGTGCACTGCTCGGTAAGGGCTCTGATATACTCCAGTGTAATGTCGAAGAGCGCGCGTGCGCGTCACAGCGACGTTGCGTCAGCAAAAAGCAGCCCTCTATAGTCCGGCGTCCGCTGACCGCTAACGGCTTCTGGCGTCGCTCGGCTCGGAATAGATCCTGCTGCATTTCGCGCCGGACATGCTGGACTCCCATGTACAGGAACCTGCTTCGCGGCCTGTTTCGTCAGTTCCCAACAGGTGGCGCGGCACGTTCTTCGCTTTGCTGCGCATGCGCTCCTCTAGATGCGATCGCACCGGTGCGTTCAAGCCGGCTCGACTGCAGCGGAGACCGATTTGCGCCTGGCGTAGCATCGCCAGCTCAGCGTGATGAAATGCGTCCTCGTGCGCGCTCGCGTCGAAGTATAACAGAGCCTTAACTGTTCTTACATTGTGCAACTTCAGGTGAACGAACTTATCCCAAGTGGCAGATCGGTTTGAGAGGAGTGATTACATATTGACATTGAAGGGGGGGGGGGGGGGCAGGTGGCAAGTTGTCCTTTCATCAATTTCTTGACATCTATGCATCACAATTACTACAATACACCTAAAACAGTACAATTAGTAATGTCCCCTATCCGTTCCTTCAATTCATTATCTTCTGGTTTTCATTAATATTAATATGTAGTTATTCTTGCAGATCATACATGCTAGGTGTACTTATTTCTTTACTTTTCTAAGAAAGCGCAATTTGAGATGCACACGATATATACACACACACACAAATGCAGCGTGTTTGTGAAAGCCTTTTGCTCCATCAAAGCCAAGGCTGTTTTATGAAGCCACCCTCTCTCGACTTTTGAGACAACCTAGTGTGAAATCCATTCCATTGAGGGCATCAGAGTGCGAGACAGCTTCTGTTTCTTGCAGATGTGTACTTCTCACCAAAATGCACCGTGTGCACTTTTGCATTGCTGTCATAAGCTTCTCTGCTCTGAAAAGTTCACACAACAGTGCAGACACATCAACTGAAGCAGCACAGCTTCGTCTGCTAGTGAGGCTGACATATGCAATGCAGTTGAGACAAGAAAGTGCAATTTATTCTTTTGCACTTATCAAATGGGCAGTCCCTCAAACCTTTAAATGCCAGTTAGCAGTTATACCAGCACAAGCCTGCTTCTCTGTCGCAGCCAAAATAGTACTCAGCTCAAAAGGCAGTGAAACCATTGTCGATTTTCTGAGAGCAGTCAGACTAGGTGTGCAACATTTGAGCAATGCTTGTGCATAAGCTCCTCTCTAATCGTCACGGTCATGCCCTTTTCATTTTGTTCTGCTGTATTTTAACCCTGATGATGAGTATAGCTATAAAAAACACCAGCTTAGGTTGATCCCTCAGCTTTTTTTTTTTTTTTTGCTTAGAATGTCTCAGCATTAGAGGTATCATGTTCTTGTCCTGCTGCTTAGAACACACTGATTAGAGTGACTATGCAGGCTTTTTTTTTTTTTGACAGTCTCCTATTGTCGCTGTTCTGTGTCCTTGCCTTTTGCTTGCTCAGTGAACTTGTACAGCTACTGAAGCAATTGAGCACACCTTTATCCAATCACTTCCTCAAAGAATTTTTAACACAATGCTACTAGACGATCCACTGATGCTGTTGCCACGGTAGGAAGCTCCTTTTCTTGCACGCACATGACATAATTTGTTGACATTGCAGGAGAGCCGCGAGAACCGTGTGTCAAGCTGGAAGAACTTTCAGACTGGCAAAAAGAGCAAGACCTACAAACCACCAAAGCACAGGGCCGAAACTCGCTGATGGCCCTGCATCGCAGGGATGTGTTTTTGTCAAGAAGAGCAAGTCTGGGGTGGGAGAGGGGTACGTGTCTGAGACATGTATTAAAACAGAAAACTGTCATCCGTGCAATCGCGTCAATCGTACATCATGGAGTACAGCTCCTGCCGTAGCCGAATGTAGTCCTCTTTTTCGGTGCTTGTCATGCGGGCCACCATTTCCTCCGTGACGTCTTGCAGAGGCACTGGCTTCCCTTCCACCATCACCTGGGTCTCCTCCTCTTCCTCCTCATCTTCTTCTTCGTCAGACTGCGCAACGTCTCGCACTGGCTCGGGCATAGCTGCAGCAAGAGGCCAAGGTTGCACAATGTTCACATGAAGCACTCTGGATTTTTAAAAATGAAACATTTAGCAACAGACAGCAATTATCAGAACCTCGTAAATAGCTTATGAAATTAAGCGGGTGAAAGAAAACCACTTCGTCAAATAAAAGCCTAGCTGCAATGAAGTGTGAAAATAAAAAGTTTTAAAGGGGCCCTGCAACACTTTTTGAGCACGATCAGAAAACGCTGCCGATTACGCGAGCCAAACATTATAGCGCAGCACGCAGCCTGAAATTTACACTTAATTCTCAAAGTCAGCTAAAAATCGCTTCCTCTTCTTTCTACAAACGATGCCATATGCCCAAATGGCCATGCCATATACCCCAATATTATTGGCTGATTTGAGCATCGTAGGCTGCGTACTAGTTACCAAGGCCGCCACTTCCCCGGGTGTGTGCTCGCGATCACACTGAAAGTAAGCCACGCAATCGAAAAAGATATTTTAAAAAGAGAGAGGAAAAAAAAAACCCCTTGGTCATGACGCGCGCATGAGGTAACTTCTTTCCCCCATGGCATCCCTCCCTACTTAGCTTCCGTCGGGGCGAGAGAAGACGGAAAGCAATTACAGCGTGCGACAAATCTCTGTCGCTCGTACTTGACAGATTCTAAAAATTTTTGCGGTGGTCGATTCGTGAAGCATTAAACTCCTTTAATGAAGCCATTCGATGGTTACTCCTTGGAGAAGTGTTGCAGGGCCCCTTTAAAGAGACCGACAACCAATTTTACGGTACCTGTTTTCTCTAGTGCAATGGAAGGCTTACTGGTCAGAGTGTGTAAACACGGAATGGTAATGTGGAAAATGGTGTGATGGATTTATAATCAGAATTTTACGATATGCAACGACTGTGAAGTCGTGCACACAACACGTGCTGAAAACAGTGGGCGGTGAGCGTGGCAGCGGTTCGTGTTTGTGCGCTGCAATTTGCTGCACATGCGTGCACTCCGTGCGAATGCAGTGCCGCTTCTCAGCGTCAACTCCATTTATCTCGTAAGCAGCACAGAATACAGTGGCGATGGATAATAATATACATACTCTAATTTTGAGTCCTCATTCAGGTACGCATGAAAGCATCAAACTACACGAAGCAAAGTGAACGACTCCATAATCCTGCTTCCAAGGCTCTTCGGATGGGCCGTGCGACATACTGGTTTTCAGTGACTTTTAAACGTTATTTAAAAATATAAATCCTACTCGGATTAGGAAAAGTATGCTTGAATCTGTCACTATAATTCATGATCTTTTCGTATACACCAGGATCTACTCACATGTTCTGGCCAGTTGTCAGTCCCTTTAACAAATAAAGTGCGCAACACAAGCAGTACTGCAATGCAAAAGAATCTGAACGCAGGCGTTTTACCTTGACCATCTTCCGAGTCACTCGAGTCCTTGGGGGGCTGTGCAACAGGCTGCTTTTCGTGTGCCAACAGAGTCTCCATGATGGCACTGTGAGGCCGCGATCCCGTTTCAGGGATGACTGGAGCCACTTCTTCAGGTACATTAGCTGGCTGCAAGATAAAGCGAAAGTAGTCTCAGCAACACAGACCAGATAAGTGAAGGTGCAACAGTGTATGCTATGTCGTGATCTTGTACGTGTTCCAAAATGGAACGGAGGTGGTCTGTTCTATCGAGCCACACGCAATTGGTCAATGTGAGCCGTGACAAACACAGCAGCACTGGCGCATTAACTTTTGCAGTATAAATAGTAGGTGGGCAGATGTGGTTGAAAGCAGTTAAGCTAGTAAACCAGCTGATGGGGCAAGGAAGTAAATGAAGAAAGACTACACTTGTAGTTCTTCATCTGTCAGTTGTGTGCACTGTAGGTGGCTGGCACTACTGCAACAGATCACTGTTTGAAATTTTTGTGCTCTGCAGAGTGCTGCACTTTAAAAATGCACTGTACAAGTTAACATGCACTAATCTATGCACTACAGAAGTGCCCCTGGTACTCCAAGAACATGGGGCACAAGGCCAAAAGTTTCAGCATTGCCGCTGCGGTGCTAGGGATGCAATACGAGCCCCTCTGCAAAGGCTAGTGTCTGTCGTGTCTTGTGTGCAGAGGCCCAGGAATTCTGGGAAGATGGTACAGAACCTATACGATTTGAAAATGTCTGACACTCTTTGGCCAAAAGTGGTCCTTGTGCCAAAAAAAAAACACAAAAAAAACCCTATTATGATCATCATCATACGCATTGAATATGAGCACATATATGTATGGTGTCTTGCGTTTGCTTCGTAACCTTGTTCTTCAGAAAAGCACACTAACTGGCCCATAGAAAAGTACCTATGCAATATACTTGTTCAACAGCAGGCATTCATCTAGGGGTTTCTAATGACCAGAGACGCTATCTTCTGTACCGTCTTGCGTGTCCATCGTTTTTTAAAAGCGCATGGCATAGAAAATACTTGCAACTGCGCGCCGTACTCGCAGCAGTTGCGAGCAAACTGGGCTTTTATCCACGAGCCCACGCAGAAAAGCGCACAGAGTGCGCAAGAAGCTCACCGCGACCGGCGTGTCGAGAACAGTGCTGTGGACCATCCACGCTGGCGCCTCGCGCTGTGGTGCCGAAGGAGCTGACGGAGTCGCCTCGCCCAGGTTGACGGTGATGCCGGCACCCTGCGCGGAACCCTGGTGCCGGGTGGCGTCGCCGCTCCAGGGACCATCCCTGGACCGGCCCTGCTGAATCTGCACCGTCGGACTGGCGCGTCCTCCGGCGCGGCGGCTCTGCTGCAACACCGCGCTCAAGTCCGTCGGCTCGGGCTCGAGCAAATGCGGCGCCAGCCGCACGTCGTCCAACTCGCGCAGAAGCGAGTACAGCGGCTGTATCTGATCGTTGAACCGGGCCAGCAGGAGGCGCGAGTCCTGCCGCGGTAGTGCCCCTTGGTCCTCTTCGACAGGCGCACAACAGTAGCTACAGCGGAACTGGCCGCTGGCCATGTCCAGCAGCCGGTCCGCTTCGAGGTCCGTGAAGCTCTTGGAGCAGCCAGTGCAGCGGAATGACGCGCGACTCGTCGAGTCGCGCTCCTCGGTCTCGATCTTGCGGCGCATGTGATCGAGCTTGTACTTGACCACGTTCACGAACACCTTGTAATTTATGTAGTAGTAGTTTTGCCGGGTCGCCTTGCCGTCGCTGCCCGTCTCCATCCGCAGTCGGACCTTGACGAAGCGGTCGCTCTTTAGCTGAGCGACGACGGCTCGCAGTTGCTTCTTCTCCAGCTTGAGGAGGTCGGCAAGGTCGTCCTCCTTGACGCAGGGGTTCCGAATGAGCATGTCGACGACGATTACGTGTTCCACGCTGTAGAAGCCTCGAATCGTAAGCCGCACGAGCTTCTTGAGCGAACTCGGCACCTCTGTGACAACTTCGCCACCTCCTTCCATGGTGATCCGAGGCGCGCGCTGTCTTTGGTTATCGACGGAGTACTTTGGTGCGGGTATATTTGCACAATCGCGCGGCACGAAGTGTCAGCGGAGCGCGAGTTGTCAGTTTAAAACAAAACTGACGCACACCTGTAGGACGTACCGTCCATCTTCCACACTTCCGCGCCGAGCGTTAAGTTAATTCAGCGTAACGTTCTATACCGTAGTGTAGCAGGGCCGTTAATTGTCAAAATTGTTAATGTATATAAATAATTTAATGTAAACGAAGGTTCAATAAAATTTTGACATAAAAGTTAGATAATATAAAATGTGTTACATGCGTTATAACGCTGCATTTATTTATATACGCCTACGGCTGTGTTAACTCGGCTTATTCAATCGTCAACAACGCACACGTCTGCTTACGTTAGTTTATGCGAATTGATACTTTTCGTGCGCTACATTGGTTGATTTATTTTATATCACCAGTGCATGGTAGACATTTGCCTGTCCACAATCTACAGCAGGATCTCCTGAAGCATCCTGCCCTACAAGATGAAAAAAAGCGACAGCACACTGGCGTTAATCGACAAAGTCAAAATACTCGTCGTTGGAGACTCGGGTAAATTCAGGCGCCCGCCGTTTTTTCTTTCTTTTTAACTGAGAAAAAGCGAGTGACGGAATTAAATTTCTCCCAGGGGTGGGGAAGTCTTCAGCAGTCCATCTTCTGTGCCACAACCGTCCTTTGGCGAATGCATCCTGGACTATCGGCTGTAATGTTGAGGTGAAAGTAAGTTTAACTTAAATGCGATCGTCCATTCGCATACAGGCAACTCATCCGCAGATCGTTATTGTTCCCTTGTTTACTTTCGTATCTCTATTTTCCTTTAGTTGCACGAGTACCGCGAGGGAACCGCGTCTCAAAAGACGTACTTCGTCGAACTGTGGGACATTGGTGGATCCAGCAGTCACAGCAGCGCCAGAGCCGTCTTCTACAACTCGTTTCACGGTAAGATCACCGCCCTAGAGTGTTTGTGAACGTCTTGAAGACAGTGCGAAAACGACACGGACAAAATAAGAGAGGAGGACACACCACAGTGCCGAAGTCGCGACCAAATTTTATTTGAAAATACGAGCACAATTAAATACTGACAACCTGCCACCCTTGTGACCACTTCACGCATGACGTCAGGAGGCACCATTCTGAATCCTAAAAACCAACAAGCATAAAAAAATTCCGATCACTTCCACGTGGACAGCCTCAAATAAGATTGCCAGGGTCCTGAACGTTCCAAGAAACAATATTCACTATCATGCAAAACAATGGAGGGAGAGCTAATGCACTGCTCAGCCTTCTTTCTAAGTTGAAATGCCTCAATGATTTCTCTAGTGATCTGCTAATGGTGAACTGCTAGCACTTCAGTTTCTTGAGTTTCATATTGTTTCTTGAAACATTCAGGACCATAGCAATCTTCTTTGCGGCTGTTCACATGGAAGGGATTGGAATTTTTTTTATGCTCGTTGTTGCTTTTTAGGATTCAGAATGGTGTCTTCTGACCTCATGTGTGAAGTGGTCACATGGGTGACAAGTTGTCAGTATTTAAGTGTGTTTGTACTTTAAAATAAAATTTAGTTGTGAGTTCAGTGCTGTGGTGTGTCCTATATTCTTTTGTCCATGTCGTTTCTGCACTGTTTTCAAGATGCTCAAGAACTGTTACCAACTAGCCAAGCTATCAATTCTTCTATGGTGTTTGGTCGGTTTACAGGCGAGAAGAATAAAAAGTTTAGCAAGTATTGTTCTAATATAGCTAACCTACACAGAATCACACCTTGGGGGCTGTTCTGAGGTGATATCTTATAATGGTTATGAAAGCGAACCGTCATAGGATGGCACTTCTGGAACACCATCGAATTGCACCGTATTGTCAACTCATGTAATAGTGGCAATTTGAACAAATTAAAGGGGCTGTAGCGGCCCTCTGAATGAATCGGAGCTGACCAGGCAGTGCATTCGATGATGCCCAGAATTGCTTCTCTCTGATGGTTCATTTCAACCACCAATGGATTTGCTCACAGTACCAGAGAAGATTGTTTCGAGTACTAAGTGTCATTAACAAGCAACTGAGTACGGTATTCAAAGTTACACCACGCAAAGTGTACGACCAGAGCACTAGCCACTCAGGGAAAATAAGCCGCTGCTTTCTACATATGCATTACAAACAATGACAGCACTGATCATCTTCAAAATTGCTCAAAAACAAAAAGTAATTTTTTGAATGTCAAGTCATAGCAAACTGGTGGTGGTTTATGCGAAAACAAGAAGTTGTTTCACTCAACACAGAAAGGTAAACACAATTTCGATGTTTCATTTGTATACCGAATACTGCCATGTAACATATTGGTGTGCTGGCAGCGGTAAAAAACGGAAATGCATATACAACAAGAACGTTCATGCCGACAACAGACAAAAAATGAAGTTGAGTCACTGGTGACACTAAAAGCACAGACATGTCAAATGCTATAGCTATTGGCTAGTGCAGAAAAAAAAAAAGAAAAAAGCCTGCTATGCTAAGCAATGCATTGGAGGGGTTGGAGCCACCTCGATCCCTGCCACCATTGCTATAACTTCTTAAAAAAACTTCAAATAAACTGTCGATGCACACATTCGTTCTTGTCCCTTCGCACTGTGTAAGGCGTACAAGTGATTGAAATAAAGAAAATAAAGTAATTCTAATGCCTACATACGTGAAAGGACCATTCCCCTGATGCCGTAGATACAAAAGCAGAGTAAGAACACCTGTAGTGACATAGCACTCCAGTCTGGAAAAATATTAATATAGCACACTCACTCGTCATGTTTGCAGAGACCCATCTGACGGCACTCTAAATTGTCTACTATGGTGGTATAGTGGTTACGGTGCTCGGCTGCTGACCCCAAAGTTGCGGGTACGACGCCTGCCATGTCGGTCGCATTTCGATGGAGTCAAAATGCTTGAGGCCCTTGTACTGCATGGTTTCAGTGCACGTTGAAAAACACCAGATGGTCTATAATTTCAGAACCCTGCACGAAGGCATGCCTCATAATCATATTGTGGTTTTGGCACATAAAACATCACAAATTATTATTATTATTATGATGCTCTGAATTGAACATCACAGATTTTTTAGGCATACATATGAATGTGTCGACTAATGTACGATCATAAACTTCATCAAGAAATGCTTTCCAATCAGCTACAGTTTTCCGAGAACAGGCTGCTTCCAATGTGTATAAAATGACAAAATCGCTGCCTGCCACTTGAGATTATCTGTCACATGCCAAGGTAATCCCAAGAGACAGTTAGGGTAGTACAGTTAAATAATTAAGTACTGCATGCGTTACATATAAGTGTCTAGTACATCAGGCCACAATTTTCACATTTCCCGCTGTGTTTGAAGCCGTAGGTTAGTATATGAACATCTGCGATCAAAACTGAAGGCATGATTCTAAACAGCAGTATTAGTGAGGGATAGCAGTAATAAGTGGTGCTTCACAAAATTGTGAAATGATCACATGGACATTTTGATGCATCTGTGCGTTGTACCTCCTTTCAGGTCTTATCCTTGTTCATGACTTAACCAACAAGAAGTCACATGAAAACCTAAGAAAGTGGCTTTCGGAAGTTTTCTGCAAGGACTGCCCATCCAAGAAGGCAAATGGGTAGGCTGTGAACTTTTTTGTTACCTACTTTTCTTGAACTTCTATAGCTGGAATAAAGTTATTTATTTATTACATTCTGCTGGCCTCAAAAATAAGGCTGTACCTAGATCGGGACATAACTATAACTATGACAAATAGTTCCAAGCAAGTTAATGGGGAATATTTTCTGTTAATAGTAGCACACTAATTGAGGACTTTCCCAAGAGGTCATTTCGCTACCCTGAAAAGAAATATGCATTAACAGAAATAAAAATGCTGTGCGGATGCTATATAGGAGAAAGCATATATAGAAAACAATTATGGAACAGTAGAGGGAGCTGTAAAACAATATATACAATTCAGTATTCTTCCTAATATTGTTTGTCAATTTATAAATAGAAGTCAGTTGGACTACTGCTAATGGTGTATTTAAGAAGTGTGCTCCAATTTCTTATTGTTTGCAAAAAAAGTGAGCGTTTAAATTGCGTAATTGTGGTACCTAAATTTTATTAGATGTCTGCTATGTTTTGTTCGTTCGTGACTATTGCCTTTGATGCATTATTATCTCAAGATATTTATATTAGGCATCATTAGCTGGTAAAATCGGTATAGATTGTAATCGTTCAAACTAAAAGTGTGAGCAGAGAAATGGTTAAAAATGAATTGTGAATTCCTAATTTGGTGTTTATTATCATGCACTACATTGTGCATTATCGGAAATTACTATGCTGCAGGCAACCAGTGAAGTTTGCTCGTTGTGAACTCTTGGGTTCTAAGATTGTGTACTCCGTTCAATTTTGTAGAATGCTCGAGTTTGATCAAGAGATGTTTGCTGACAGCCAAGTCCCAATCCTGGTTGTGGCTACTAAGGTTGACCTTGTGCCCCAGACAGCTGGACGTGCTCTGGCTACTGTAGCCGATGAATGTGGCACTGACCAGGTGCTTCTGGTATGTTCCAGCATGTTTATTTTGTTATCATAACATTCGGTCTCAGTGCTGAGGCTTACTACACAAGGGTTTGCTAAAAATTGTATTACCAATGCCTGACCTTGCTACCAACCAATCAATCAATCAATCAATCAATCAATCAATCAATCAATCAATCAATCAATCAATCAATCAATCAATCAATCAATCAATCAATCAATCAACCAACCAACCAACCAACCAACCAACCAACCAGTCAATCAATCAATCAATCAATCAATCAATCAATCAATCAATCAATCAATCAATCAAGTTCACTTACTGTCCCTTCTGATTTTTGCATGAGCTTTATGTACCATCGCTTTGTCTTCAAGATTGTTGTTTTGTGACAGAGCTTTTGGCTGCCATTAATGCATGCCTTCCATTTCAAGAACAATAAGAAAAAGATATGTTAAATTACGCTGAGGTAGGATCTTGGCAATAAAATTTGTATGAACTTGCCACCTTTCCAATAATAAATTACCTTTCAGAAAATAAAAAAACATCTGCACATATAACTTGCACAAATAAGTGCGCACATTTTTTAAAAGCAATTTCCAAAGCAAAACTTTAGAAATTGCAATGTGATTGTGCATTTCTGGGCCTTGCGTGCAGGCTTCTATCACGATTATGCTCACTGCTGCTCTCTTTTTAATGCGGGATGGGCTCATGGCAAGGCAACTTTTGCCTTTGGGTCTGACTTCACGGCAACAGTTGAATATGTGCATTCCTGTGAAGCGACATGTAAAGATGAAATTTCTGCCAAAGTTCACCCAGTTTGTGTAACACGTGAAAATCTGGAATATTTAGTCACTATTTTCGCAGTGCCCATTTTATATACATTATTATGCTCTCTTTGTTTGGAAAAAGATATCTTTTGTGTGGTATAGATAGAATCAATGTCCTTACTGCTTTCTACGTCATTCCAGGACAATCACAATCCAAAGACTCTTTCACCTGGCTCCAGTAATGCCCTCAAGGTAACTAGGTTCCTGGACAAGGTGGTGGAGCGACGCTTCCGTAGCGGAGCAACTTCTCCTCCAACATCTGCCACACTGCCCGTGGTTGATCGTCGGCGAACCAAGCTTTCACATTTGGACTGAACGAACTGGCAAAAGACTATGTGTTTAAATATTCTACCCTCATGGGACACGCATGCTGTGTGCATCTGTTAATATGAAAGTAGCAATACCGTTCTTATAACGGAACTCTGACCACGTGACTGATTTTGACAGACAATGACTCACATGAACACAGATGCCTTTGCTTAGATTACGAGCAGTACATCTAAAGAAGTAGTTGAATGAATATTGAACAGACTTTCACAGAAACAAGATTGTGTTTTTTCGCAATTTGTGCTTCTTGTCATTCTGCTGGTAAAGAGTACTGCTTCGTAAATTTGATATGGTAACAGTACTGAACAGACAAATATGTCTCTTTTGTGCACATTGCATCCAGAGAACTACGACACCATCTTCGCCATCCACTTTTATCTGTATATATTTTTCAATATAAGAAGGTAAAAAATTGTGATTTTTGTTGTCTGGCAGCCTGAATTTCAAGAACTTGCTTGTAGTTGCATAAGTGATTAATACAAAAAAATGGTCTTCTTTTGGACGAAAACATTTCCTTTGAACAAGTGTACTCATTTGCGGGACCCTATGAAGACAATAAGGTTGAGCTGCCCACAAGTCATGTTACAAACTTGTCTGCACACAAATTCTTGTTGGCACGTAGCATTTACGTCTTTAGAAATACAACAGAACAAAAGCTACAAAGTAAGCACAACAAAATGAAACAAGCCCAAGAGAAGCACTGCTAGGAAGGATTGTGTAGAGGAATGCTGGGTAAAAATATGGTTATGCCCCTAATGCACTTTAGGCTCAGTGGCTCACAAGTGAACACTCGTAAGTGCGCTTTTTGAAAAAAAAAAAAAACTGCATTTTGCCAACAACGCAAGCATAATTTGCGCAAATGTGTTTGTATTTACTCAAGGAGTTTAATTTTGTTCTGAAAAAAGTTGCAGTGCGAAAATTTTGGTTTTCTGTTCAATCAAAATCTCACACATTTAATATTTGACAAGGTTCGTCGCTCTGGTTATTTAGAAGTTTGATCCTTGACCAAAGACGATGGAAAGTTATTTTTTTATGTTGAGACATGGTAACGATTATAGGGAATGTTATTGCTAAAACGTGGCAATAAAAGAGTAATAAAACCCGGACGCTTCAGAAAATTGCAAGATCTCTTGCCTCCTGAATGCGCACTTTGTGCGATTTCGCATAAAGGACGCGTTTGTCCGCGTTCTTGACAAGAGCCGGCGTCGCTGTTCTTTGGCTTTGGAGGGCCAACACGCGGTCTCTGTTGTTGAAGCCAACTCTGGCCACACTGGATTCAACATGGCGGCGCACGTCATGCAGGAGCTAGAAAGCTCCGCACAGATTCTCCTGGTACGTAAATTTTGATATTTTTCCACCACCATCCGTTAACTAGGTCATGAATTTTACGTGTGTTAGATGCACATTAGCTTGCACGCCTTCTCGGATTTAGCCGGTGGATGCCACTATTAGGTTATTGTTTCTTGCCCCTATCCAAACGCTTGCCTCCTTGTATAAACAAAATTGAATGAGACGTCCTGTGATTCACATATTCTCGCAGTTTTCGGCGCTATATTAACTGCGCGTTAGTGCTAGTGATTTGACTTATTCTGACATACCAGAACTGCGTTGTCTTTTCAGCGCGCGGTCGGCCTAGTTTCAATGGGACCGGAGAAAATTGATTACACGGCCAACGCGTCAATTTTTTTATATGCGCTTTTGTGACCGCTTGCTGCTACTTCGTGATCAGTCACATTGCTTACGAGAACGCTGTGTGAAATTATTGCGCTGGAACAGAGCACTACCCGTGTGAACAGGAACCGGACAGGTTCTACTTATTTATAGACAAATCACGTGCTTTGACGTCACTAGGATCAACAGCCGTTGACATGCCACTGTTAAGATTTTTCGGTGCAGTGGTGTTGATTGCGCCTTGCCAGGCTGTGGCAGAGTTTATAGTATGACGTTGGGTTGTAGGGCGCGTACGCAAAAATGTAAGCACATATTAGTGTAACGAACAGCGGTTGAACGTTACCCATGTGTTGTGCATATTAATCTTCTACCCCACACTCATTTGACGTTGCAGTTGCTCATTTCATTCCCAGTAATTGGTGAGCAGAACACTGTTATCTGCAAACTCTAAGTTGATGGGATATCTGCCAATTGAGTATTGCCAACTTGGTTACAAATGATCTCTTAGGTAACAAATATTCTAGGAGTGTTGCAAATCATCTAGTGGGTAAATACCTTTGGTTTGTTTGTGCCCTCACACACCTGTTGAAGTTTAAAAGGGACAGTTATCTTACATAATTATAATGCCATGTTAAATTATATTAGTGTGCTCTTGCACGGTGTGTTATGTTCAGTTCTCTGGGCAGTGCTTGAGTAATGAAACAACTTGAGTTCTTCGTCTGATTGTACTCTCCTGGATGTGCTGTCATGGCGGTTCACTGGTAGAGTGAGCAATTTACCTGGTATAGTTATTAAGAAAAAACATAACCCATCTGCCAGGTAAAAGTGTATCATCCACAGAACAACGTTATTGGGGTCTGCTGCATGACTATATGTGACAAAATAGAGGTCCCTGTCATCTGCTTGATGCATTCTACATTTGTGAAGGCAGAACAATTTTGTATGATAATAACAAATGAAGGGTACAAAATGTGAAAACTGTGCTCTTGCTTTATAATGCTTGTATCCTGAACACACTGTCATAGTTTTTGGCAGAAAACATTTATGGACAGTGGTAATCAAACCATCAGCTCTTTCTTCTTGCTTTGCTTACATCTCACAGCAAGTGCTCCTTCTAGCTGTAAAGCGTTAATTTTGTGCTCTGTCTTTTGCATGTTTCCACTCCAGGCTCCACCTAATCAAGTGACAGCTGAGCAACGACATGCGGCTGAAAGAACATTTCTGGACTTTCAAAATACTCGAGCTCCATTTGAGCTTTGCAAATGCATCTTGGGTGAGTTCCGTCCACATTGTGCAAAGGCCATAAGATCCTGTATTCTCGCGTTTGCAGGCTTGTGGGCCTTCTTTGTGGAGTGTGTCTGTTTTCCGCATACAACAGAGCATTTCCTGCTCATTTCTCTGCCCCCACAGAAACCAGTGCTGTGGGTTACGTGCAGTTCCAGGCAGCATCCTTACTCAAGCAGGGCCTCATCCGCGAGTGGAAGTACATGGAGCCGGGACAGTGGCAGGCGCTATGGCAACACCTGCTGCAGCTGCTAGCATGCAGGCCGAAGTGCGTGATGTCGCAATTTTTTAATTGCAGGTTCTTGAACCTAGCAACATGTTAAAAAGGTTGGGCGTCCAAACACAGACACAAGAGAGAAGTCAAGGCACTGCAAACGCTGCGGCGTTTGTGGTGTCTGGACTTCTCTCTTGTGTCCGTGTTTGCGCACCCAATATTTTTAACATGAGTACCTGCCATCTAGCTCAGCCCTCTGTTATTCTAGCTACATGTTTCGATTCAGCAAATGAAAGGAGCTGCTTGGCAGCCTTCATTTCACTACTTGTGCCAAATGCAGACACCGTCAAACTCAGCCCGAACAATGGAAGCACATCCTATAGCAGCTTAGCAATAAACATGGGCTATAAAAGGGTATTCAAACATAGGAGAAACTCTCCTCTTAGCTGCAGGAAGAGCACATTATGCAACCTCTATGTCATGTCGTAGCACTTAAGGGGGCACACTGGTCTTAGAGATGAAAACTCATGGAAAAAATCAATTTTCTGAATATAGTATTTTTGTAACATACAGGCATTGTCGCAAGTGCTGACCAAGTTTCTTACATCTTGGATCCATATTTCAGCCCCAACAGCAATTTATATAACCAAAACAAGCTATATTTCGATTGAGAAAAAGCACAAAAATTGGGCTTTTATATCGCCTTGCTGCTTCTGAATGACGTGTGCTACAACAGTAGGCATGCAGGTTATGGCCCTGGTGGAGACTAATCATCTAACAAGAATATTTCAATATCTTCCATTACATGTGGTTCAAAATGAGCTTTATCTGTTTTCTTGCATTTTCTCAAAACAAGCTTTTACTCACCCTGCTTGTTTGGTGCGACAATTGCTCAAGCTCTAGAATAGCTACAGCTCTAACATTTTTTCCTGTATGAAGCTAAACGCATAAAGCTTGAAATGCTGCATGCCAATTCCTTCTTTTCTTCTTCTGTAATTATTTTAACTGCCTGTGTTCTTGATCGTTAGTAGCTGTACTGTAAATGCTAAATTTCAATGGGCTGCTAAATTGTTAATTGTTGTTTGATTTAAAAACTGCTTGCAGCAGTTCGATTCTTATTCATTCGGCTTTCCACTCATGCATTAAACATAACTTTATGCATTAAACATAACTTTCTGCTCAGTTTATTATTATCTATTGTCCCACCAAATATTGGTGATTAATATTTATTATCTCAATAATTATTTGAGTCAAAGAAAAAATTACTGCACTTTTAAAATCAGCACAAAGAAATTCATATATATCTGTGCTTTTTAATTGAATCTGGTCAGAAAATTATCAAGATAGCCCCAGGTACCATGTCCCCCCTTAACTGAGATGGCAGCACTCAACTGAGACACCCCACGTGCCCTTGCACAGTTCCCATAATTCGAGTCTATCACTTTCTAATGTCCTTTGGCCTGCTGGCTATCGACACTTGTCAGAATTTTTTTCCCTCTAAAGTATTTTCTGCCGTGTTATTGTACAGCATGGAGAACTACGTGCGCGAGGAACTGGCATTGGTGCTGGCCCTCGGCTCCAAGCGCGCCAGTGTGGAAGATGGTGCTGACGCCCTGAACGATATTCTCCAACAGTCGACGCAGATGGTGGCTTCTGGAGAGCAGCACCTGGTCAGTGAGCTTTTCTCTCTTGCATTTATTAACTGCTCTTATGGTGAGCTAATTTGTACACGTACTTCAGCAGCACTAGCGGCATCGCCATTGGGTCTCAATTTAGGACAGTGAAGCAAAGAAGACAAAAACGACCACAGCATTTGTGCTGTGCAGTGAGTTCTATCACTCACTGGGACGCTACACATCTCGCAGGAATTCCTGAATTGTGTGCTTCTCGCAGTTTATGCACTTAGAGTGTGATATGCAACATGGAGAAGTAAGCTCTTGCAATGCTTAAAGTGGTGAGTTGGGCTTGTTGGTACATAATTCTGGCACACTGCAGCGCAAGAAAACACAACGGATGGAACACGAACGACGACGACAGTGCTCGTCGTCGTCGTTTGTGTTCCGGCCGTTGTGTGTTTTTTTGCACTGCAATGTGCCAGACTCTTGCGATGCGTTCACTTGCGAGGCGACAGGCTCTCCTGAGGTAGAGGGAATGCAGACTCTCATTTGTATCTTTGAGTTATCTTACCAAGGTTCTATGATGCACATCGCCTCCAATGCACGACAACACACCACCTTCATCGCCACATTCTTTAAAAGTGACTGTGAATTGATTACATAATGTCTTAACCCTAGATATATGATGTAAGGTGCATGCGGAGCAGGCTGAAAGTGTTTAATCATACTGTTATTACCAGTCTTTGAAAAAAAGTGACAATAACTTGATATAAGCTTTTTATGTCCTCACATATGACAAAAAGCAACTGTGCAGTGCATTTTGAATGAGCATGAAAAATGAACAGGAAAATTCGGGATGCGGTATCAGTGTAACAATCCACTACACAACACTGCAATCCGCATCTCTGTGTTAATGCAAAGTAAATCAGCTTTAACTATATATTAAACAAAAGGAAATGGTTAGATACTTTCTTCCACATGTATACATGGAGGTCTTGTTTCTGGTACCTAATAGTGACATGTAAGTAAAGCATGAATGCAAATATTTATATTATGCTGATCTGTCATGTGAACCAACTTGAAAAGCAATCCTTCAAGCTGTCTTCTTGCTTCCGGAGGCTGTAACATCTTACATTGGTTTAATATTTTTCAGCCATTGTCACCGTGCGATTTTATGCACAAGTCTTGTTTGTTTGTAATGCCCAGACCTCGTGAAACGCCACATTTCTTGCGTTGTATTTTCTCATGTCGTCAGTACTGTGGAGGTTCCTGCAAAAATTTGTAGGCTATCAGTTGCATTAAAGATGCACCAGTTTGCAATTATTGCACATGTGCACGTAAACACTGCCTTCGTATGTTTCAAAAGCTGTGATGATAGCCTAGAAATTTTGGTAATAGAGGCACGATAAGTACTATTAACAGTACAAGTACATTTGAAGCCACAAGCATGATTTGGCAACTTAATGTACTAAGCATCATTTCTATGGTAGCTGAATACTTCCAGTGGCACAGTTCACTCTGGTAATTTTTAGTAGGAATCTGTGCAGCCAGTATAAACAAAGAAACTACAGCACTTTCAGTGCACCGCCAAGTTATTAATATATTTATTTTCTCTTTTAGCAATCTCTTGGATGCTCTCTGCTAAGTGCTTTGTTGGTCGAGTTCTCGAGTTCCACACGAGCAACAGATGTTGGCCTCACGTGGGAAGTTCATCTCAGAGCCAAGAAGTCGTTTGAAGTAAGTATTAAGCTTGTTCGTCCTTGCTGGGTGCGATTACAGTCTGTAACTGTTACAGTTGGACTCCCACATGACATACTTTGGAATATAACAGATCGCACTTAAAGTTCAGTGTATTCTGCGTATGCTGTGCTTGCAAAAAGTTTTGCATATCCACATTTCAGAAATAAGCTACGTAGTTGCACTAGAACTTGCTTTTTGTTCTTGTTTACTTTCAATATTAAAAATTTTTTTTTTGCTGCAGTTGTGTCCTGGTTCCAATAATCAAGCACTAAATACATAGCAAGCACTAAGTACATAGTAGTAGGCACTATATGCAAAGGTCACAATTTACCGTGACCTTACTCTTGCAGAGAACAAGCTTTGGATTAAGTGACCTTGCTTGTTGGATTATCATGGTCCGTTGTAGTGAGCATTCAATGTACTGTACTGGCCATTGTAAAGTATACTTTCAGTAAACGGAAATCTCTTAACTGGAATCGCTGCTTTATTGGAACAACTACCTCTAATATGATTGGTTTCGTACTTGAACTCTGCACCTCTGTTCATCTCTCAGTAAATGGCAACTCCTGTTAAACAGAACATATTTTCCTGACCCCTTCAGGTTCCATTTAATGAGAGTCTACTGTATGTTGGAGCTATTTCATGCCAAACTCCTTGGAAACCTGTTGCCCGAGGGAGGATAAGATGTCAGCCGTTTATTTCATAAATTTCCTGCAACTAAAGAGCTTGAAAGATCTTGTCGATAAATTGCAGTGGAATACTATAAAGGGGCTCTGCAGCACTTTTCCATGTTATCATCGAATGGCTTCATTAAAAGAGCTTATCGCCTCACGAATCGACTGCCGCAAAAAGTTTCAGAATCCGTCAAGTACGAGCGGAGTTACTGGGGTTTGTCGCATGCTTCAAGTGCTTTCTCTCTCCTCTTATACCGCGAGCATGCTGAAAGCTACACAGGGGGAGCAGGGATGACAAGGGGGCAAGAATATGCATCCTTGTGTCAGTGCGCATTATGAACTTGAGCACTTTGTTTTCTATTTTTCTTTGAACGGGCGGCTTACTTTCAATATGATCGTGAGCGCACACGCGGGTACGTGGCGGCATCCTGCGGTGGCCACGGTAACTATGCAGCTCACGATGCTCAAATCAGCTAATTGCAGTGGTTATTGGGTTTACGGCGTGATTATTTGGGTTGATGGCATCATTTGTCGAGGGAAGAGGGAACGATTTCTAGCTAACTTTGAGAATGAATTGTAAGTTCCAGACCACGTGCTGCACTATGATGTTTGGCTTGCGTGTTCTCAGGAGCCTCGACTGCTGATCGACAGTGTGTTCTGACTATGCTGCAAAAGTGTTGCAGGACCCCTTTAAACATCATACTTGGGAAATAAGCAGCACATAGAATGTGGTGCTTACGTGAGATTTTGTTAAAATCTTCATTTTTGCTATCACTGCCATGTCTATATCTGTTGGTAATTTTGACATAACTAAAGCAAGCCACTGGCTCTTGGCTTGCATTAGTTTGTCAAAATGCAACATTTTAAGAGTACTGCAGCACTGAGATGGCTTCATCGTGAACAGCACCAAATAAAACACCTGTTGTACATACATTTTAACTATTCTGTTCCCTTTCGAGAGATATCTTCATCAAACTCTTGGCTGTATTTTTGTTTTGTTTTTGGCCTCCGGCTGTTTCCGATATTGATGCTTTAATAGGCACGAGCTATAATGGTTTGTACCTTTGAACCCAGGCAAACCATCTGCGTAAGGTGTTCCAGTTCTGCCAACAGGGCCTTCGGGAAGCAGCCAATCGCCTGGGCACTGGTCCAGTGCGTCCTGAGGACCGCAACTTGCTACGTCGCCTGCTCCTGCTTTCAGAACAGCTCTTGTCGTGGAACTTTCAGTTCTCCATGCTGTGTATCCTTTGATTTAATTTGTAATGACCGGCCGGAAGTGGCTTAAATCCACACAACGGCTAGAATGTTATTTCTGCAAAGCTGGCATCATGTCTCGAAAGGAATGTGTAAATTTGACAGCTCTTAAGGATGGGTTAATGAAGGTGTGTTGTCAGCATTCATGATTAAGGGGTTTAGTTATTATATTTTCTTGGAAATTTTGTGTAAGGCTGTAAAATATTGCTGGAGGGACTATGGCACTTGGTGAATATAAGTGTTGCCATATTCTTTGTGTGGGGAAAACTGTGGTAACATGTTTCGTCGAGAGGCCATATGCCATAACGGGGCTTTTCTTTTGCCTGATGATAGGTGCACGAGCGCCACCTTGATTTGAAGGGAACAAATATTCCATGCTGTCTGCAGAATTGGTGGTGCGTTATTTATTGCTTTTACACTACTATTGCAATGCGTATGACCTGTTTTTGTTCCTCCATTTTACGCTGAAGTAAAAAAAAAAACTAGCATCAGCAGTCTCTACTGCTGCCTATGTTTGAGAATATCTGCCCGCCTTTAAAATTCTCTTGTCGCCTTTAATTTCTCAAGAATTCTTCCGAGAATGGAGGCAGTATGCGTATCGGTGCAGGGTGGAAGACAAACTACAGGTAGCCAATGCACAACACAGAAGCACCACCCTCTTCAGAAACTCCCAGGCTGCTTGTTTGAAACCGTGCAGTGTATGTTGGAAAGGGGGAAAAGAAAGAGCTGTGCGGAAGATATTCTGTATCGGTGTAATAATTGTATATGCAAGAAAACCAATTTTTTCTTTCCCTTGACTGAATGGCATTCAGTGCCTCGGAAGCTTGTAGGTCTTTTTGAAGCGCAGCAGACTCCGACGCTGCGGCCTGGCCTTGACTGGAAAGGGGCATTTGATGAAACTCCGCAGCTGTTGCTACAGGTACATTGTGCCGTTGCATTTAGTACTTGGCACATTTGAATGGAAGGGGGAGGGGGGAATAAATAAATATGGAATACCGACATTCCCAACGTTTGGTGCTAAAAAAGAAGGCTTTGGGATCGGTGCAAAGGGGGTGGTGATAAATTTTTCATTTCTGTTACTTTTACACAAATGAGAGAAATTGAAACATGCCACTGGTATGTATACTGTGCACCTCAGTGACACATTCTGCTAATGGATGGAGGGCTGAAAGGCCGAACACGTCAAGATGGCTGGTCATACTGTGTGCCATCCTCCTGTGCTCCTACTGCTGGCAGTCACATTATTGTCACATTAAAAGAGGAGACAGCATTATGGGACTAATCGTTGCAAAATCAATTGTTGCAAAATTCCTGGAACTCTAATTCAGTTTCTCATCGTGATTTTTTGGACCTCTTGTATTACTCAGACTTGCCCATGAAAGCATAATCTGCTTATCGATAATAGTAATGGGAACAAATGCATCAGGTGGTGTTACATGGAGGCTCAGTGAATAAGTGCCATGCACGTGTTTTGCGATGTAGATAACTGTTGTGCTTTCATAGAGCAGAATGCCTGATCTGCAGCATCTCTATAGAATGCACTTATCGAATTTCTGCATCACATCTCGAGAAGCAAAACAGTTTTAATTGTTTTTCACCGACTGTTGTTATTTTCTTTCTTGGACCACGGTGTTCATCAATTGCCAGGGTCGGCAGGTCTGTATCTGAAATGTGTAAGCAATGCTAGATGCAATCAATAAATTGATTAATCGATTTCAGCTCTATGGTGCCTTGAGCCAAGACGGAGAGCTGGCACACGTGGCCCTTCAGTGCCTGCTGCAGTTGGCCACCCTGAGCCACAGTGGAGAGCGACAGCAGCGGAACACCCACCTCAAGCGCTTCATCCAGGGTGGGCTGCTGGAACTGATGGCCGTGAGGCCTCCCCGCGCTGGCGTAACTCAATTGCTGGCACGCCTCGCACTCTTCCATCCACCTAGCCTGCTGCCTGCAAACATGCACGTCCCATACCTCGAGCGCCTCTGTGACTTGGCCTGCTGCGTGCTCCAGTCACCGGTCAGTCTCTTCCTTATCCCTGGGGGGTTTGCTTGACCCAAATGCTTTCCAATGCTCAATGTAGACTAGAGTGTACGAGTTAGGTGCTCACTCTTGTCAGTTCCTGAGGAAAGAAGGCACAGACGGGTTCAGATTTGTACCTGCCTACCCTCTTGATTTGCCCGGGAGACACCCGTTTTCTGACCACTCCTCCTGATTGTATGGGCACGGCCATAAATATCCTAATGAACAGCCACCCAAAATGAAAATAACAAATAATAACGGTTCTAAAAATTTTCTGGCCTTGAGGAAACAGAACAGCCTGCTGTGGGACCCTACCCACTGATGTAAGGGGAGGGAAGGCCGCTGCATTAATGTGTGGCCTTGGTTACAGTCGACGACCGATAATTCGGACTCCACGAGGAACGTAAATAAGTCCGAATTATCGAATGTCCGAAAAAACGAATGCGTCAGAAAAAAAATACTTTTACTGACACTTCAGGGTCCCGGTGGCCGAAAAATGTTGTCAATGCGTTGCTGCCCGCACTTCCGCTTACGTGCAACCAAGTCCGCCTGTATCTCCGCCAGTGTGATGTGATCGCTGTACGATGACGAGCTGGTTTCGTTCGCGAAGGCAACGGCGCACTTCGCGGTCGCACAGAGAGGCAGCATGAATGGCGGCGCGGCGCGTTTGGGTTCTCGCCTATTAAATGCGTGCACTACGCAAGTAACTGCCCCAGGCCACATGCACTATCGAGCAGTTGACTGAAGATGCTTATCGTAAGGCTTGTCAGCGATTGAGCCGCACTGGCGCGTTTGCCACCTGCCGCCATCACGCCTCCGTGCATTTCCACTGCTTATCCGCAAAGACATCGCCGCACGGCGCCGTGATAGCAGCCCCTTTGAATTTCCGGTCCGCTTCACCCCGTAACACTTCGGCATCGCGACAAAGCTGACTTTCAGACTCTGCTACTGTCGTAAACAGGTCGACTCACGAAAGCGCTGGTTCGAACCTACGAGATGGTAGACGCGGCAGAGGTGGGGGCTTCAATTATTGCCTTTCGGACCTGCAATTTGGGCAGAAAGTCCGAAAAATCGGACGCCGAAGAGTTTTAGCGTCCGAAATTTCAGACGTTCTTGACCATTGACGTCTATGGGGCTGGTGACGGTGCCGCGAAAGCGTCCGAATTTTCGAGCATGTCCGGAAAATCGGGCGTCCGAAAAATCGGCATTGACTGTATCTGCTGCGTTTCGTTGTCGTCGGCGCGGCCTTCGGAGCTGGCTGTGAGGGCACCGTTGGCGCCATTTAACTCAGATCGTTTGAGACAGCAGAGCGCAAAATAAAACAAGTCCCAAGATAAAAATGAACGCGCGCGCAGAACGCTTTACCGCAGACGCATTCAACAGAACGGTGGCGATAGCAGCGCAGCGCGGGGAGACAGGAACCGGAATATAGGATGTTCGCGATGTCGATATGATTTCCCATAGTTGACCAGTGCCTCCAAGATCGGCATTTCCAATTAGAAATCTCTGAGGCACAACGTAGCGATCGAAATAAAGCCTCATAGATCCCCAATTAGCTTTCGTTTTGATCTCTGAGGCCATACTTTGTATGGTATGGGTGCCGGAGGAGATAATGGCTGGCGATTCGGCGTGCGCGACAGCCTCGGACAGGGTCCGGATTATCGAATGTAGATCTCGCAGCTGTCCGAAATATCGGTCGTCTTTACACATTACTTCTATGGGATCATCGGCGGTGCCGCGCTACTGTCCGAATTACCGAGCATGTCCGAATTATCGGTGTCCGATTTATCGGTCGGCGACTGTATTTACTGTTTGGCCCGTTATCTTTATCTCAACAGGGAACTTGCGATAGCATCACACTGCAGCGCATGCAAATTTAGCTTCGGCGTCGTACAATGTTATGCAGTGAAGCGTGCTTATTGTGAGGAAAGGCTACTATATCTTGTGGGTCATAGCAGATTTTGTTTTGTGCGAGTATGTAATTAGACATTCGCACTATAATTATGAGCACCGCTATGATCGCCGGCGTGTAAAAGCTTTACTGCAACCATTCAGAGCTAGATATGACGTCACTGTGGCCCCGAGAAGCAAGGAATGTTTATTATTATTTTTTTCATCGCCCCCCCCCCCTCTTTCTTTTCGGGAATTTCGCGATTTTTGAAGGCCCTAGCTTGGCAGGTATGCAGATTAAATCAGCAGTGGTTTGTGGTGCAAGAATATAGATGACACTGGAGTATGTGAGGAGCCCAAATGGCTTGTGCAGCCAAAGGATTGTAGTGTGCATTTGGTGGCTTAACACCAGAGCCCACATCGTGTTTCGCAAAATTTTTCTGCTGTGATCTGTATGCACAGTGTTTGAAGAATGGTTAGGAAAGTCTGTGCTGTTCGGTTTGATCTCTGTACTATATGTAGCTGGCTTTTGTTGGTGAGCTGGTATTTGTGCATTCTAGTAAACTCTCGCCCACTGTGTGTTGGAACTTTTGCTCTGCCATGTCAATCTAAAAAGTGAGTGAGTGAATGAATTTTATTTAGAGCTGTGCGAATAGCAAAATTTTGGGTGCGAAGCGAATTCGAACATTGAAGTGTGAGTGCGAATCGAATCGAATATTTTTCGAATACTTCTCGCATATTTCTAGAATATTTTTCGAATACTTCGAAGTGAAACTGCAGGAAAAAAATTTATAGAGAATTCCTAAGCATATTGTCGCGGTTCAACGTAAGCAGACCACCGAGACGTTGAGTCCGAGAACCGACGGCGTGTTTTTATGCAGCTGCCAAGAGCAAAGACATAAACAAATGCACGTCGTCTTCTTTGGTCAGTGTCCCTTTTCACGAGACTGTTTGCGCGCACATCGTCTTCGTTCTCTATTTCGAGCGCGGCATTTGCCTCCCCTTAAAAGAGCATCGCCCCGATGCTATAGCTGAGACAGTCATTCGCGCATAAAGTCACTTTGTACAAGCGACCGTGCTTCGTAGAGTCACTCGCTGACGTATGGTTTATTGCGCACTACGTGCACAAGTTCAGGTCGGTGCTGGCGACGCGTTGTACAGTTTGGGCTATCCGGGACGACCTCGTAGGTAACGTCACTTAGTCGTCGCAGCACTCGATAAGGTCCGAAGTATCTTCTGAGCAACTTTTCGGATAGTCCCCGTCTTCGTACAGGCGTCCACACCCATACCCTGTCCCCGGTTTCGTGTGTTACAGGTGTATGACGTAGATTATAGCGTCCTGCGTCGTACTCTTGCTGTTGGTATATTCGCAGACGTGCGAGCTGCCTGGCTTCCTCTGCGCGTTGAGTGAACGCGTCGGCACTCGTTTCGTTGTTATCGCATTCATGTGGCAGCATCGCGTCCAACATGGTCCTTACTTCTCGTCCGTGAACAAGGCTGAATGGGGTCATCCGTGTGGTTCCTTGTTTAGCAGTATTGTATGCAAACGTTATGTAAGGGAGAATCTCGTCCCAATTTTTGTGCTCGATGTCCACATACATTGAAAGCATGTCTTCCAGAGTTTTGTTGAGCCGCTCGGTCAACCCGTTGGTTTGTGGATGGTGGGCTGTCGACTTACGATGAATAGTACCGCTGAGCACCAACACATGATCTAAAAGCGCGGCCGTGAATGCAGTTCCGCGATCTGTTATAACGATCGACGGCGCACCGTGTCTCAGCACAATGTTCTCTATGAAGAATCGGGCCACCTCCTCTGCTGTGCCTCTCTGGATGGCTTTTGTCTCGGCGTAGCGGGTAAGGTAGTCGGTCGCCACTATAACCCAGCGGTTACCAGCACTAGAGGTAGGAAGTGGACCCAAAAGTCCATTCCGATCTGGTCAAATGGCGTTGGCGGGATCTGGACAGGGTGTAACAAACCGGCTGGTTTAGTCGGAGGTGACTTGCGCCGCTGGCAATCGAGGCAGGTCCGAACATGATGCTTCACGGCAGCGGTGAGTCTAGGCCAGTAATACCTCTCCCGAACTCTGCCCAGTGTGCGCATGTAGCCTAAATGTCCAGATGTGACCTCGTTGTGGCACGCTTGCAATACCTCAGAATGAAGAGCGGTAGGGACGACAAGCAGGTAGGTGGACCCGTCTGACGAGAAGTTCATTTTGTAAAGGACATTGTTTCGCAGACAGAACGACGATAGTCCTCTTGCAAAGGCTTTGGGTGCGTTCTGGCTTCGTCCTTCTAAATAATTAATCAAGCCAAGTAGCTCAGGATCGTCATGCTGGTGATCTGCGATGGTTGACGTGTCGAGGATTCCGAGGAATGCCGTCTCTTCTTCAAGGGAAGCAGCCGACTCTATCGGTGATCGAGACATGCAGTCGGCGTCCGTGTGTCATTTTCCCGACTTGTACACCATCGTTATATCAAATTCCTGTAGTCTAAGGCTCCAGCATGCCAATCGCCCGGAAGGATCTTTCAGACTTGTTAACCAACACAACGAATGGTGGTCACTGATAACCTTGAATGGGCGGCCGTACAAGTATGGGCGAAATTTCATAACTGCCCACACCACGGCGAGGCATTCTTTTTCAGTTGTCGAGTAATTTGCTTCTGTGCGTGACTGAGTTCTGCTTGCGTAAGCGATCACTCTTTCCTCGTTGTTCTGGCGCTGCACAAGCACAGCTCCAAGGCCAACATTGCTGGCGTCAGTATGGAGCACTGTAGGGGCTGTCTCATCAAAATGGGCAAGCACGGGGGTCGTGTGTAGACGTTGCCGCAAGTCATTGAAAGCAGCTTCCTGGTCGTCGCCCCAAACAAATGCAACGTCATCCCTCGTGAGGCGAGTTAAAGGCGACGCAATGCGCGCAAAATCTGGAATAAACCGCCGATAATATGCGCAGAGACCCAGAAAACGCCTGACTGCCTTTTTATCTGATGGTGTCGGAAACTGTGCGACAGCGGCAACTTTCTCGGGGTCTGGACGAACTCCTGCGTAACTGACGACATGGCCAAGAAACTGTAGTTCCTCAAAGCAGAAGTGACACTTCTCCGGCTTGAGCGTCAGGCCTGCGGCCCGTATGGCCTGCAAAATCACCTGCAATCGTTCGAGGTTTCGTCAAACGTTGCAGAAAACACAATGACGTCGTCAAGGTATACTAGGCAGGTTCTCCATTTAAGCCCAGAGAGCACGGTATCCATGAGACGCTGGAAAGTAGCAGGCGCGGAGCACAAGCCAAATGGTAAGACCTTAAATTCGTACAGTCCGTCCGGCGTCACGAAAGCGGTTTTTTCACGATCCCTGGGGTCGACTTCAATTTGCCAATATCCACTCTTTAAGTCCATAGAACAGAAGTAACGTGCGTTTCGAAGCCTGTCGAGCGAATCATCTATGCGGGGAAGCGGGTACACGTCTTTTGTCACCTGATTTAGCTTTCGATAGTCCACACAGAAACGCAGGCTGCCATCCATCTTCTTGACTAGAACAACAGGTGACGCCCAAGGGCTTTTAGACGTTTGAATCACGTCGTCTTCAAGCATTTTTGTTACCTGCTGTTCTATCGCTTCTCGTTCTTTCGAAGCCACACGGTACGGATTTTGATGGATTGGTCTAGCCGTGTCCTCTGTGATGATTCGGTGCTTGGTCAAGGACATCCGGCCAACTTTCGTGGTCGACGCAAAACAATCGTGGAACTCGGCTAGCAGCGCAAGGAGGCGTTCCCGCTGTTGCTGAGTTAAAGTAGGGTTGACGTCAAGGTTAGGTGCTAGGTCATGTGGGTCTTGTGTAGGCGTTGCTTCGAGTGCTGAAAAGCAGTCACAAACATCTGCTATCTCGTCAAAATATGCCAAAGTTGTGCCTTTTGGAAGGTGCCGTCGCTCGGAGGTGAAATTGGTCAACAGCAAGTTCGTTCGGCCGTCGGTGACATTGACTATTCCTCGTGCTACTGAAATCCCGTGAGTGAAAAGCAGCGAGGTTAGTTGGTAGGCGACTCCTTCGCCGTCGAACGGTACGTCACATGCTACTGAAACGAGGGTACATGATCGAGGTGGCACAACTATGTCGTGGTCTTTGAGACGAAAGGATTTGTGTTCTGGTGATGAAGAATCAGGCAGACGAGCACTCTCGTAAAACGAAACCACGCGGTCCGGGATGTTGATTATTGCGCCATACTCCCTGAGAAAGTCCATTCCTATAATCAAATCTTTGCAGCACTCTGGGAGAACGATGAAAGTCGCGACGAAAGAGGAATCTCCTATGCTGATTCTTGCTGTGCATCTTTCAGTAGGGAGCAGCAATTGACCACCTTCTGTTCTTATATGTGGTCCTGTCCACGGCGTTTTTACTTTCCTAAGACGATCGGCCAGCTTGTGACTTATTATGGAAAAATCAGCACCCGTATCGACTAAAGCCGTCACTTGCTCTCCATCAATAAGTACATTGAGGTCGGCGCTCACCGTTTCGTCGCTGTTAATATTCGTCGACGTCGCGTCGTTCTGTAGCGGCAGTACTGGGGACTTTTTATCGTCTTGTGGTCGGGCTGCGACCTTACCCCGAGAGGTCGCCGCCTTTAGTTTCCCCGGTAAGGGCTGGGCGACCTTGTTCCCCGAAGGTCAGCAAAAGTACGTCGATTCGGTGACGATGTCTGTGCAGGGGATGGAGAGCGTGACCGGTGGGCGGAGTTGGGCTGGCGATTGGGAAGCGACTCGTGATATGGAGAACACGTCGTTGGAGGTCCTCGAAAACCAGGGTCGTCATGGCGAACAGTATAGTCGGCGTTGGCACGGCGACCGTCGTACCCTGGCCGAGACGGGCGAAGCGATGTGTCGCGGTACCGACAATAGCGAGCTATATGGCCGGCACCACCACAGTTGAAGCAGAGGGGGCGCCGATCGACAGTGCGCCAAGCGTCCGTTCTGCGAAATTGTGGGCGTCCCATGTCCTCTTGTGGTGGTGAGTAAGGCGCGGCAAGTGATGGCTGGTGGCATGAAGACATCGGAGACATGGGCCGATGTCTGAAAGCCTCCTGCAAAGGTTGCGACAAAGGTGCGGCTGTAGGTGGCTGGTAGTATGATGTGATAGGCGGGACGGGTGGTGGACGGCGGACAGCGTCGGCGTAACTCATTTGACGCTGCTCGCGACCGAGATCAGCTGCTGAGAAAGCGTGCCTAAGTTCGTCACGAACGACTGCGGCAACGGCGGTCACTGGTGTATCCACTGGCGGAGTCCAAAGCTTCTGAAGTTCTTCGCGAACAACAGCTCTGATGAGGTCACGTAGGGAGCCCTGATTGTCCAGAGTCACTGAAGCGGCGTTGCTTGGGGTGGTAGTGGACGAGCGATCATACTGCCTCGATCTTTGGTGCAGAGCACGCTCAATTGCAGTGGCTTCTCTTGTAATATCGGCCACGGTAGTTGGGGCATTGCGCACAAGGCCGGCGAACAGTTGTTCCTTCACGCCGTGCATAAGGTAGCGCAACTTCTTTTCCTCAGACATACTGGGATCAGCGCGACGACACAGGCGCGTCACGTCTTCAGCAAACATTGCCACAGTTTCGTTAGGTTTCTGAAGTCTTAACTCAAGCAACTGGTGAGCCCGCTCTCGACGGTCGATGCTAGCAAAGGTGTCAATCAGCTGCTGACGAAACTCATCCCATGTCGATATACGGCCTTCTCGATTCTCAAGCCACGTGTGAGCGCTGTCATCGAGGGTGAAGTACGTGCGGGCGAGCTTCTGTTGATCATTCCACTGGTTGATGTCGGCAACGCGTTTGTAATGTTCGAGCCAATCTTCAACGCCTTCATGTGGGGCACCACTGAAGCGATTAGGTGCAAGTGGCTGAAGAAGCATTACCTGGGCTGGATTGGAAACGGGGCTGCCTTGTATCCCTTGGACCACTTGTGGCTGGCTGGCGGAGGCCATTGGCAGAGGTGAGAAATGCCTGGTAGAATGTTCGTCCAAGGAGGTCAGCTCAGGAGCGAGGCCTAGCAACCGCCGACTGAAGCGGTGCACTGGTGTCGTAACAGGTGACTGCGTGTCGGGACTTGATGAACGGCTCCCAGATGGGGTGTAGTGCATCGGCAGGCTTGCAGTCCAGCACCTCCACCAGTGTCGCGGTTCAACGTAAGCAGACCACCGAGACGTTGAGTCCGAGAACCGACGGCGTGTTTTTATGCAGCAGCCAAGAGCAAAGACATAAACAAATGCACTTCGTCTTCTTTGGTCAGCGTCCCTTTTCACGAGACTGTTTGCGCGCACATCGTCTTCGTTCTCTGTCTATTTCGAGCGCGGCAATATTCTTATGAGATAGCAACATGAAAGTGTTTCTTTTCGCTAGGTTGACGAAGCACTGGTGGGGTGGTGTTTCATAGTTTTTTTATCAAGAATGAGGCAATGTAGAGGCCGAATTGTATTTCTGCACATGATTTGGTGGAACCAAAGTGTTGCCGACAACACTTTACACGTGATAGGCAAAGATGCCATTTCCTCAGCCTCTCCTCCTCTTTCAACTTCTGTGGAAGCCCAACTAATTTTGGGACAAGGGTGTGCTCCCTTCAAGTCCGGAGTTCCAAATCTGCCTCGCAGACGTCAATATATAAGAACATCTGAAATTTTGGATGCTAAAAAGCTTCGGCTTCCGATTTTTCGGACTTCCTGCCCAAATTTCAGGTCCAAAACAGCATTAATTGAGCCCCCACCTCTGCCACATCTTTCATCTCCATGTTGGAACCAGCGTTTTCTTGAGTTAGTACATTTGCGACCGTAGCAGAGCTTGAAAGGCAGCTTTGCCGCAATACCGCGGTGTGATGAGGTGAAGCATATTGAAAATATAGGGACCACTTTCAATTGGACGTTGACTGTGTCTTGGCAAAGCTCGACCGCAACGGAGTTTGAAAGGCAGCTTTGCCGCAATACCGGGGTGTGATGAGGTGAAGCATATTGAAAATCTAGGGACCACTTTCAATCGGACGTTGACTGTCTTGGCAAAGTTCGACCTTAAAGGGGTCATGAAGCACCCCTTGGGCTGATTGAAAAAACACATCCTGCGGAAAGCTGACACGGCTATGAACTGCTCTGCCAAATATTACAGTCGTGCGCGCCGCGTAATGGCCACAAGCGGAGCGCGAAGTTGCCGTTTCCCCAGGCACCCTCTTTTCAAACAGAGGCCGGTTCTCACTCTCGTCGGTGGGCGGGGCGTCTGTCCGCTGTACGTCGCAAGAGACATAGCATGCTTATTGGCCGATAGCCGACGTAAATCGAGAGCGGCGTTCGGATCAGATGCGCTTCTTGCCGCGGGGTGCCGCCACTTGCCGGCGCCGCACTCCTCAGTACACGGTAGCCGCACTCGCGCAAGCGAATCACAGCGGGAGAGCGATCGCGTTTCATGACGCGCGCTGGCGTAACTTCTTTCCCCCATGCCATCCCTCCCTGTCTAGCTTCCAGTGCGCTCGTCGGCACGAGAAAAGAGAGAAAGCGCTGGGAGCGTGCGCCAAACCCGCGTAACTCCGCTGATTCTTGACGGATTCGAGAAATTTTTGCGGCAATCGATTCGGGAGGCAGTACACTCCGATACTGAGGCCATTAGATCATTACTTGGAAAAGTGGTTCATGACCCCTTTAACGGAGCTTGAAAGGCAGCTTTGCCGCAATACCAGGGTGCGTTGAGGTGAAGCATATTGAAAATCTAGGGACCACTTTCAATTGGACGACTGTCTCTCGGCAAAGTTCGACCATAATGGAGCTTGAAAGGCAGCTTTGCCGCAATACGAGAGTGTGATGAGGTGAAGCATATTGAAAATCTGAAGGGGTCACTTTCAATCGCACGTTGACTGTATTTGTTTTTGGGAAGTTCGAATAGTTCGAATAGTAATATTCCAGTGCAAATCGAATCGAATAGCAAACACTATTCGAAAAATATTCGAAATTTCGAATATTCGCACACCCCTAATTTTATTTAAAACTGGTCCAGCAATCTTCCTTCGGCAGTCTAAGAAGAAGAAGAATTTTATTCACCCAGTCACGAAAAAGATGCACGGCAACGTAATGTGGAGCGAAATACTAGTACTGCGTATATTGAAGTTTGTTATGGAAACTGATGGGATGGCGCTGAAGTTCTGGCCCAAAATTTTTATATAGCAGCTTTGCCTTCTTTTTCTGTTATACTCTTTTAACTTCTTCCTGCAAGATTAGCGAAAATAATTTAGTGTTGGCCTTCTGAATTTCTTTGACAATCGCAAGATTTGCCATTCAGAAATGATGGTCTAGGCACATTCTTATTGCCTGAGCAAATGTTGATGAGGCATTTCAATCAATGCAAACATGTGCAGGTTGGAGACGACGCCGAGCAGCAGCAGGAGACACTCGACCACATTCTGGACGCGTGGGTTCCCCTGCTTCAAGAGCCACAAACGTTTCCTGCAGAACCGCTGAAGGTGGCCACCATGAGAGTCTTCGAGCTGTACCTGCGTAGCCGACTGGCGGCCCCTGACGGCACTCGGCCCCCGGTCTGTCATGCTTCTTATAGAAAGTTCAGCTGGCATTTTTTAATGTCACTTCATACCTGGCACATTACAACAAGTGCATTAGGCAAGTTGCGGCCTAACCTTGTCTCGAGCATCTTGTTACGTGCCCAATCAGACCACATTTCTCGAGCACAGCAGCCCAATTTGGCAACATGGGCGCACATGTGCTTCCTATGCCAGTGCAAACTTGAAGCTTGAGGTTATTAGCGTGTGCATCGCATTGCATTACAGCACTTTTGAAAAACTAGAGTATGTGAGAAGCGTGCAAACTTGAGCTTGTTGGTACACATTCATAGTAAAAAACAGCACGAAAACACAAGGACGAGGCAGGTCACTCTTGTATAAGCTCCCCTTCTATCACACTAACGGACAAAGAGGTTAGTCGCAGTTGAGTGTTCCACGCTTCGTTGACAAGCCCGGCAGGTGCGCATGTGCTAGGAAAATCCTCTCCCTTCCCTCTGTCTTTTTCCTGTTGAAAAAGCGTATATATTTGCACTGCAAAAATAAACGCATTTTTTGGTAGTAACAGCGCTAGTCCTGTTTCATCTGTCTCGTCCTTGCGTTTTCGCCCTGTTTTTTACTATGCTAGAGTATGCGCATGCCGAAGATGCAGCGGTCGAAAGTATGAATAATTCTCAGCCTCGCATCTTCACACAAGCCATGGCGTTTGCCAAGAAGTTGCTTATAAATACGAGAACATGCCAGTTTTTTATGTATGTACCGTATTTACTCGAATCTAGGCCGGCCTCGATTCTAAGCCGACCCCCGAAATTCGCAAGGCCAGAAAAAAAGAAACTTAATCATTGTACTCGAATCTAAGCCGACCCCCCCCCCCGCACTTTCGCACATTGTTTTTTCGAAAAAAACATTGGCTTAGATTCGAGTAAATACGGTTTGTATCATACCACCTTCCGGATAGGCGAATGTTGTAGCATTTCTTTGTTGCCTTACGTGAAGATGTTGGTGAATCTGGTGAGCTTTTTCAGAACCCCAAACGATACTGATGAGGCAGGTAGATGTATCTTCAGTGTGACCTGCTATGTGGTGGCCATGTACGAAATGGCCCAAGTACTGCACAGATGTACTCTGATAGGATTCTGTGGCGCTGTGGGAGCATTTATTAGATATTCTGAAGATTAGTTATGTGACACCACTGTCATGACCCCTTTGTAGCCTTCAAGCAGCGTTGAGGAAGTGCACAGCGGGAAGGCGGACGAAGAGGAGCAACTGAAACGAGAGCTGTTCCGGGCTTTTCTTAGTTTTTCCTTTCTATCGCTTTGTCTGCTTGCACACTGTGCACTCCATCATGGAAAACCAACTGCCCAGTCCTACACCTTGCTTTAGTGTTGAGCACACTGCACGGATGCCTCTAGTGTTGTTAGTTTGCAAAAGCTGTACTATGGTGCAAAGCATTTTCTGTTGACTCTACTACAGGCCGCTATTGCTGGCATGGACTCCCGATGTGTAGGAGATGGGACCAACATGGTTCGAAATTCCAGTCACGACGTAGCGCCTCGTTGCATGGTAGTTTCTTGTGAGGTCCTGCAATCAGTCATGAATGGGCGCTCTTTCTTGTATCATTATTATGTTAGAAAGAACTAGCTGTATGGTGCATAGCGTTAACTGTTAATAACCTTCTGTCTGCTTAAGATTAGGCAGTGATAATAGTGACAGTGTTTGAAGTGTACACAAGGATGCGCACATCTTAACTGGAGCATTTGCTGTTGATGGCTTTCTTCCTTGATGGCTTAGTGCCAATAGATGTATTGAAAGAAAGTTTCTTTTATTCTTCTTAAATATCCCTGCAAGTGTAAAAATTGCTGTAACCTAGCTTCTAGCAATTTTTCATTGTTATTACAAGTGCTAGTTGACTTTACTGTTGACATTTGCATAATTGCCTATCAAGCTCCAAATTAAATGTAAAGCCGACTGTAGTTCCATGATTAAGACAATTCCCAGCATGCTTTGGTTTTAAGGATAGAAAACTGCAATTATGGTTAAGTAGTCTCCACATCATTTCTTGCTTTTGTCATATTGAAAACATGTTCTGTAAAACACCCTTAACTTAACGCGTAAAAACTGCAAAGAATGTGGCAACAGAGTTTCGAGATACTAAGCAAAATTATGATATTAGCCCACTGGCCCCATGTAAACCACAGGCAGCCTTTGCAAAATGGAGTCAGTAATATATTCTCTGTCAGATGCTTTCATCTGCATTGGTACCAGACCAAGGAAATAATTCAATGTTAACCAATATTGTGGGATATCAGAGTTCAAGATAACAAGATAAAGAAGCTTTGTTGTGTACATTTGGCATGTCTCGGTCTTGTGCACCAAGTTTTGTTCTTCCATCGTTGCAGATGGTTTCTACGTGATTAGTGTACCTATACAGGACGTTAATGTAGGCAGTGCACCATTGTTTGTCATGGCCAAGAAAGCTTTACAGCCTTAGTACAGTTCTCATGTATGTTTACTGTGCGTGTGCAGATCAGTGATGAGGAGGAAGTGGCTGAGGAAGATGAGGATGATCGGCTCCGTTATCCGTGACCAGCTGTGTGTGGTCGGCATGTTAGGCCGTCATGTCCTGCCCCACAGCTTGCCCCTGCTCTGTCGGTAAGGCATGGATAGAAGACATCACCACCCTCTTCACCTGATTTGCTAACACCTAATTAGCCGGCGCTTCCTGCAAAAGCTACCACAGGGAACTCTTGTGCTGCGATTGTTCAGCTGCCATTGGAATTATGGGCATTGCATTGATTTGTCAAATGTTCATCCTAACTGCTTCAAATGTTCTTGTGATGTGATTTGCGACACACCATCTTTATAAATTTCTAAGCAGTCGCAGTTTTCTGGGCACTTCAAGGCAGCTAGTTTCTGTGCACATACATAATCATTGTGGACTATTCCACTTAATGATAAAATATTTTGTCGAAAATTACCAGTTTGCGTAGTTGCAGAGTCGTTGGCAGCCAGAAGGGTGAAATTTAGCCCAATCCATCTTTTTTTCTGTGCTAACTGAACTGTCATACTTGCAACTCCGATAGACGTTACTGCCATGTTACCTCTACTGTAGTAAGTTTAAATTAGACGTTCTGATTTTATCGACATGCATGGTTTATGACTGATTCAACTGCTGCAATTAACCTTGCGACATGCTTGCTGGGCTAAGTAAGGACACTGTGTTTGCACAAGTAGAACCTCATTGATACGTTCCTGTTTATACCCCATATGCGAGAAAATCCATGTGACAGTGATGAGCAACGAAACAGGCCCTTCGTGCGATGTGTTGCTTGCCCAAAATCGCTCGGTCTTTCAGTTTTGGAATTCCAGAACCTCTCGCTTATCACCTGGAAGTGCTATGAGCGACAAGGAGCAAAAAGCCGGAACATGATGTAGTTCAGTGAGGTGCTACTACCTCTTGCTGGCCACGCTTGCTTAATGATCACATGCACTGAAGGAACAAATAAACGAATGCTAGTGCCCGTCAGAAGACAAAAAAGTTGGGATGGGCGAATATTCGGACGTTTCGAATATTCGAAGGAATATTAAAGTATTCCAATTCGCTTCGATACGAATTTATATTACTCGAAATTTCGAAGTATTTGAAATGAACGAATATATTATGTTTGACCGCACATAACCTCCTGTAAAGGTGGTTTCACTGCAGCGTCGGGTTGCTGTACGGTAAAACCACCTTGTCAGGGGAAAGCTGCACTGCCGCGAAGCCAGACTTCAATGTTAAGTGTACATAATTTTTAAAATTTAACAGTGTGTTATATGGGCTTATATGCACTAAGTATAGTAATTTTTAACTTGTAACGTATTGTACCACTTATAACTCGCACCCTACTGCTATTCAAATTTTGATACCCATTCAAAGTTTCTTCCACTTCATTTCAAACCAAAAAAGTGACATTGACTTATACCTACCTCCAATTCTTAAAAATATTGTGCATGGGTCATGAAGAAAATGCTCAATTTTTCTTAATAATATGTGGTGAGTACTATTCGAACTATTCGATTCGAAATTATTCGACCAAATCACTGTTCGCTTCGGATTCGCTTCAAACCTCAAATTTACTATTCGCCCATCCCTACAAAAAAGTTAATGCAAGACCTTCAGAAACATGTTGTGTCGCTTTGTACAGCAAAATGTATTGCTTTACATTATATACCGCAGGCATCACACCAATTTTGGTATAGAATAGCCGCTTTCATGTCGGCAACGCAGGAGATTTGTTACCAAAGCCATCGTGTTAATGGGGTTTCATTGTGTGAGTGACATGTAGAGCTCATCGCTGTCGCATAGATTTTCATGGGCTTCATAACACCAGTTCAGTTTCACATTTACTAGCTCCCCATTTGTTGTTCACCTTTCCAGTTGCTCTGTCCAAAAACTGCGACAGTGTGCTGCCGATGCTACAAACTAGTCCTTTCCTGTGTTACCCACATTGAACTCATCCTACAATCCGTGTGGTTTTGTCTCGCCCTTTTTTCTGCAATGGCACTGACAGTGTGTGTTAGTGTGCACGTATCTCACCGGAGTATGGCCACTAGCATGGGTTCGGGCTTAGCGAGCCACAGGGCCGTGTTTGCTGTCGCCTCGCGTGAACTAGTGCGCCACTGCACACGTGCGTTTGGGCAACGAAGGCGCTGAGCGCAGCGCGGCAAGTACACAGTACTGCTCTTGAAAATCCGCATCACTTTATTGCCTGCGGCAACACCACAAAAAACGACGTACCACGCCCGCTCTCAAAGGCGGCGGGAAAAGCAAAGAGGCTTAACCACACCACGGGCGGAAATACAGAACAAAAGGGCGCCACTAGCATGTCTCCCTGGGCAATGGCTAACGGCGACACGCCGCCAAGGGAAAGGGTCCCTTGCAACCATGCTGCGTACTCTCACGATCAGCAACCACTGGGCCTGATTGCTCGAGGGAGGGCAAAACTCCGTTTGCGTTGGCTTTCGATAAGTGTGGCTCGGCGTAGTATGACCACGCGCGAAAACGTTGCACCGCTCTTCGGCCAAGCGTTCAGAAGGAACAACGTCAGGTAAGCACTCGTCGCTGGTGCAAGGCATGGTTAGCGAACTCCGTTCGAGCAAACTCCAAAACAAAGGAGCCGACAGATGGGAAGAAAACACGTGCTTACCCTACAATGTCCAGAGAGAGAGTATCCTCCCAATGCGCTTGAAATGTCTCGCGAGACCACGCACGGTGCCACCGTCGAGATCCGGCTCCTGGTGAGGGAGGCTAACATCGCCCCCGCTCGCCCAGCACCGTAGGACCGCGGAGGAGGGGAGAGTCATGATCGGATATGTGGATGGCAGAAATAGGCGAAAGACCCGCACAATGTCGATGGGCAAGCTTCAATCCCACAGTGCTTAGCAGGTGTGCTGTCTTTTCTGTCAACAGAGTGATGGAGGATCGCACTCAGCGCCTGCAGGAGTTGCTGCAGGGTCAACCTCAAGCTGGCACTCCCATGACTGCTGCCCACAAGGAACTGCTGGAGGACCTCCACTGGATCGTGCTCATCACTGGTAACGTAATGACCAGCTTCAAAAGGTCTTCCCGTTTGTCATGTTTGGGTGCGTATCCTCTTATACCCTGCATTTTTTTTACTAACGAACATTCGAATTGCAATTAGAAAAGATTGTGTGTGAGTTAAAACTTCCAATGTTACTCTCACACCTTTTCACTACCCCAAGTCAAATTTGCTTGTCTAGATTAAAGGGGCCCTGCAACACTTTTTCAACATTGTCAGAAAACACTGCCTGCTTGGTAGTCGAGGCTCTCTGAGAACACGCGAGCCAAACATTATAGTGCAGCACGCAGCCTGGAATTTACAAATAATTCTCAAAGCCAGTTAGAAATCGTTCTCTCTTCTTTCTACATATGATGCCATATACCAAAATGACCGCCCCCTATACCCAAATTCACAGCCATTGGCTGACTTGAGCATCGCGAGCTGCATAGTTACCCTAGCCGACAAGGGAGGCCACCACGGGCCCGCACATGTGCTCACAATCACTCTGAAAGTAAGCCGCGTGTTCGAAGAAAAAAAAAAAAAGTGCTCGAGGTCATAATGCGAGCGTGGCATAACTTCTTTCCCCCGTGCCATCCATCTCTGCTTAGCTTCCAGCACGCTCGTCGGGACGAGAGAAGAGAGAAAGCAGTTACAGCGTGCGACAAATCTCTAACTCCACTCATACTTGATGGAGTCTAAAAATCTTTGTGGTGGTTGATTTGTGAGGCAATAAACTCCTTTTAAGGGGGGAGGCTACCTTCGGATACCAACTTCTTTGTTTATTGAGATATCTTAATGAAATTTTCATGATAGACTCACAGCAAAAGCATTAGAAGAATTACAAAATTTCATAAAGTTATGTTCACTGGTTCTCAAGTTATGGCAGTATGTCAGAATAATGCACATGGTTCTCTTATCCCAGGCCTGGAGAACTTTCAAAAGGTACTGGAACTGTGAAATTAACTGTGATGATTCCCAGATTGATACTTCAGGGGGTAACAGAGCCCTTTTTTTGAATTTCCTTGCTGAAAAGTTTTAGCAGACCATCAAATTTAGTGTTGGTGATTAGGATATTATCAATCAAATTTTGATTAACTATAATAAATAACAGACACAATATATTGAAAAAATGGGCTTGTCACCCCCTCAGAAATTTATTCAAGTACATAATAAAAAAAGACTTATGGAAATTCGATGAGTGGTTCTAGAGATATGGCTGGGATAAGCAGCCTCACTAGCCAAAAAGTCATTTTGAGAAAACGACGTTTGAAAGTTTTGAGCACATATGTAGTTCTAAAATGATCCTGCAGCATAACTGGAGGTGTCCTTTGGCACTCTCTTTCTTTGCCGCCTTTCCATCTTCTCTAGTGATCGATTCTTAGCCTTTTTCAAGCGCAGATAATCTTTCTCGGCTGCCCGTTATATTGTAATGTGATTAGGCCATATGCTGTGGTGCTTTGCCAGCTTTCTTGTATTCGTGCTATCACTAAGTCTTTATTGCAATTGGTCATTGAATAATTTTTATAGGTTACTAAGAGTGGCTCTCATCATGACAGCCTATCCCTTCCTCCTAAATAACAGGCAATTACGGCCAAAACATTGGGGGAATAGAAATTCCTTAGCTGTTTATTCAAGACGCGAATTGGGCAGATGTAAATTCATCTCCCTGCTTCACTCAAGCTCACTTGTAAACCTCGACTGTGATGTGTTTCACAATTCACCCGGTTGCGGTGAACACGATTATCTGCGAGGCTTTTTTTTTTTTTTTTTTCAGATGATTCATGAGAGCTTGCGGCGATACCACGCACGGCTCCAAGCGCGCCTAAATTGCATCAACAGTGCTTTATTTCACCTCGAAGTGCTCGGCCGCGGAGTCCGGGAAATCTGCACGCGATGTTCTGGGTCGCGGCATTCGGTGACGATGCGCAATATCCCTAGGTGCGGCGACGAAAAATCGGCGCGCAACGTGTTTGGTCTCGCATTTCGGGACGCCGACGCGCGGCCGCTGCGCGACGAGCATGGCTGTGGGGGTCCGATGCTGATGCGTAAAATTACCATCCGAGGTTCCGAGGAGCCGGCGGGCGATGCGCTGCGTTGCTTACGAAGAAGCACACTGCCGCGGTTCCTCTAACGCGTTGTTCTTGCCCGCAAAGTTCGAGATTCGTCTCGCACGCCGGCGCCGTGAGCGGAGTTAGGCCTAGCGACGACTCCGAGCAGTAGACGCGCCGGCCGCGGTGCCCGATGTTTGTTTCAAAGTACGTAAGGCGTGGTCGCGAGTACAAGGAGTCGTCCCGCGATTATCTTCGTCACTACGTACGAAGTGTTGATAGCAGAACCTCCAACCGCTGATCCGACGAGTCAACTGAAGGGTCGGACCGAGACGCGCGCTTACGACGTTCGCTGCAAGCGCGGCGTGCCATCGTAATCTGATCGGGCTTCCGCTTGCAGCTCCTAACTAAAACGTAATTAAGTTCTACGTGATCGTCGACTTCGAGCCGTGAACACATAACGAGTGCGAACGCGTCATAAAGACCGCGACTTTCGACAGCCGTGACCTCGCGAAGCGCAAGCAGCAGCCGACGATCCCCCGAAGCGCGCATCGGACCAATGGCGAGGCGCGCTGGGGCAACATGGCGGACGTGGCCAATCGGAGGCCTCGAAACGACCTTCGGACATTTGCTTTTTGTGCGCTTGTTTTCGAAGGGAGGAGCCAACTGAGGCGGGGAATTCGAAGACGGAGAAATGCTCGTTCCGACGAGACCAAAATATCGGCGAACGGTGGCGCCGTTGCGGAGCTATTATTTTTTGAAAATCAGCGTTTTTTTGCGATTTCTGCAATAACTTTCGCCACCGTGGCAGGCGTAACAAATTTTTTAAAGCACTTCTACGTGGTTTTTGGTGAAGATATTTTGGAATCTGATAGAAAAGGGTCTACAGAAACTGAAAATGCGATTTTCAAAAAAACCGATTTTATGCCATTTTTCGCGATACGAAAGGCGCGTCCCCCCTTAATAAAGCCATTCGATGGTTACTTGGGAAAGTGCTGCAGGGCACCTTTGAAAAAGCTTAAACAGCATTTTTAGTGCGTGTTTTCGCACTAAACAAACTCAGACTAGTCGACTTGTCATGCGAACTGGTCTCCCATTTTATGGCAATATGAAGTAAACTCAGTATTGCAGGGATGGTAAATTAAATGTACGCACCTGAATGGATACAGCAGCGCAAGTTTTTTGAAGTGTTCACCCTCCTGAGAACACCATGCGCAGTTCACTTTTTTTCCAAAGTCAGAAATGGCAATGCACTGACGGGTTAATGTCAGATGGCTTCACATGACATCCAAATTAAGGTTTAGCTCTCACGAGCATCCCATTTGGATTCATGAGTTAAGACACAGGGTGTTGCGACATCGCAGCAACAGGATGGAAGAGGTTAAGAATGTGCTTTCACTTGCTGCCTTGACATTGTTGTCCAACTATTTGCAGTGTATCATTGCAACTGAGAGTAGGATTGCCAGTGTAGCTATGCGCAGTGCACTCAAAGCTGCGCTCTCAGTGCACATTTTAACCCAGAATCTTAATAAAAAGTCTCCTCCCACTGACAGTGACTGCCATTTTGCCGTTGCTTGTGACGCGACTGCGTAAGCTATGGGGCAATCGCCGTGTGCCCCAAAGCATTCTGAAACTATCTGGTCTCTGTATGAAGAGTGTGCATGCATACTTGTGTCTGTGAGTACCCTGGCAGACACCAGTCAGTGAAAAGGCCAGAGGTGTAGCTTTCTGGCAGGAACAGAAAGAGTCAGAAGCCTGCCATTCCTTTTATCCCACATTTAGCTCCTATTTCTTACATTCTTTGAGATCTTTCAGAAAGCTGTGCAATATAAAGTGTGCATTATATTGAAAGGAGTGCTGAGACATACATACCGAAACGAAGCCACTGATATACCCTGCACAACAATGCATGACACGCTTCTTTTTGTCACCTATCAGTGTTGCTAGACTGTTTTATTGTTTGATCGCAACGTAAAAAAGAAAAATTTCAAGAACAAATATTCTACCCCATTAACCCTTTACTGCCGGTTGTCGCGAATTCGCGACATACCGAAAGACGCCGATTAAGTAACACACGAAACGCGTTGATGCCTTCACCGGCGGCTGTCACGTATTTTGCGGCGAATGTAGCTTTCAGCACGAGACATGTAGCACCATTGCATGTAAGGTATTGCTAGCTGGAACCCAGTGTTGTGTGTCAGTTGCCGGAGAGCGCGAAGCACGTGCAACAGCTATCATTTCTTCGTTGTTTTCTGCGCGAGAACGTAAGTTCCATCTCATATAAAATTTTTTCGATGTGCTCGCATACAAGAGGTTCCACACGACATGTCACGTTGTTTTGAAGTACGTTATTTCCTGCGCAATCCTCGCTTCTGTGGTATGTCGCGAATTCGCGACATCCGGCATTTGAGTCAGTCAGTGATGACTGCCGGTATGACAAGTTCATGATGGACTTCCGCTAATTTTATGCAAAAAAAAAAGGCTTCGCATGCGCTTGCCACCTGAAGATAAAAGTGACTAAAGCTGTCTCAATGACAGCGAAGACGACGATGTCGATCCTCATGCACAAGCACGAGTGTCTTCATCGAGCAGTGAGGATGAAGACGAAGATGTGGTAGACCAGCCAAGCTAGTGCCTGTCTAAAACATGCAGTGCGGTGGAAAAAAACGAATGTCAAGAACAGCGGGAAGTGCCACACTGGAAAACCGCTCATCCTCAATGTGACAATGTCCGAGCTCCTATTGAATATTTCAAGGAAGTTTTATGACACTTTCACGGAACACATCGTTCAGCAGAGAAATCTGTTTGCGACGCAGAAAAATGCGAACAAAGGGCTGGCTCTGTATCGTGGTGAGCTAGATCTATTTCTCGGTGCCTTCACTTTCATGTCATTCTGTCGGTTCCCAAGAACTCGGCTATACTGGGCGGCGGAGTCTAGGGCACACAGGGTGGCCGACACGATGTCACGTGATTGGTAGGAGGAAATAAAGTGAAACTTGCATTTAACAACAATGACGACGCCAAGTTACGTCCCCCTGAAGAAATCCGCTTCATTGATGCGGTGATGCCATACTTGCGTTGCATTGAACATATTGAGCTACACTCAAACCTCATTATAACAAAGTCGCATCTGCCACGAAAATAACTTCGTTATATCCGAAAATTCGTTATAAACGTTTATTTCTAACATTGTAGCTATTACAAGACTATTCTTCATTTACTTCGTTATAACCGATAATTCGTTATATCCGTGTTCGTTATAACGAGGTTTGAGTGTACTATTGGCTTAAGTGCCGGTTGTCGCGAATTCGCGACATACCTAAAAGGATGCATTAACGTTGCATTTTGGATATTGCAACCGCTGATTTAAGTTAAGGTTGCTATTTAAAGCTGAAAAACGAAAAACAAATTTTTTTTCTTCAGCGCTTTCATAATTCAGGCATTAAAGGGTTAAATGCCCTCAAATTTTGACAGCTTTCTCTGGGATACCTAGGATTTCATGTTGAGTGCATAATTTAAGTTTGAAATGCGATGTCAGAGCCCCTGCGATGTCAGAGCCGCTGCATGTTTTTACATAATAAGACTATGTAAAAACATAGTCTTATTATGTAGTTTAGAAAACGTAGGTTTGCAGTCTTTTTTTCTTGAATAACCCCTGTTTTTTACCTTTGAGTTCTTTTGTGAACACCCGCATTTTTCTTTACAGCAGCATTGGAAAACTTGTCACCACTGTCTCTGCTGTGAGGTTAGAGCTGAACTAGAGGCCGCATTGTTCCTGAAATGTTGAATCCCTGCTTTTGTGAACTTGAATGTAAAAGTTCTCGCCTCCTAAGGTCACCAGTTTGGTGTACGATTGTGGTGGTAGAATGCAAAGGTGTCCACCTGCTTTGGTCAGGTGGTAAGAAGTCACGCAAACATACAAAATGCGCATTTGCCGCTTCTTCTAGGTAACGCCAGATAGCCAACACGTTAGTGAAGAATAGCTGCTCAATAAAACACACTGGCAAATTGAGGGCCACACTAAAATAAAGAGCATGGTGAAGTGTCTCATGCTGAAATAAGAGCGCGTCTGAGTGATTGTTGTAGCTCATCCCAGTGCCATTCTTCCAACGGGAAGCATTTGACCGGACAGTGTCTTGTGCACCGTTGTCGTGCAGACGAAAAGGAGCTAGTGGCCAGGTCTTTTCACGTGGAAGTTGTCCACACCATCATGTGGTGCTAGTGTAAGGGCACCTGCACCATTTTGTAGTTGTGCAACCGTGACTAACAGCTTCCACCATCATGTGTGTGCCATGCAGAGAAGCCAGCCTGGGGGTACAAGAGAGCTAAGCGTTCTTGCTGCCCTAGCCGGTCAAACTTGTGTTACTTGGGAACACTGAAATCAGGGTTTTGTGCTAAATGCAAGTGTGGCTATAGTCGGTTTCAACCTAAGAATGAAATGTCAGCTCCGCAAACTGCCGTCACTGTTCATTACAGAGAATTTGCATAAATGCTCCATTCAACAGCGCTTACTCATTTTCGTGAAGTCAAGCACTTTTCGAGTGTTTCAGATAGTTGACTTTCTCATACAGATACGTTTGTGTTGCAGGTTTTAGATCTGAAACTTGAACGTCCTGGTATATTTCGTTAGGGATTCCGACATCACTGCTCTGCCAAACGTAATGTCTTGGGTTGCAACAACGAACCTCTAGCTCTCAATATGCGTAGTATTTACATTAGCCGATAAAACAGTACTTACAGTCCGAGAGAAAACGAGCTAGCACAACTGTCTTTCACAGTTGGAAGGACAGGCGCACCGCAGTTCTGGGGGCGGAGCTTGCATTTTTTTCTTAGGTTGTAACTGACTATAGCATACATGTATATGCGAGTATGGTTGCAAGTCTGCACATGTGAATTTGTACCATGCCTGGGGTATACTGAGCGGTAACTGTTCACACTGCAGGCCACCTGTTGACAACAGTGTGCGATGGCGAGACCCCGCTAATCCCCAGGGAAGTGACGCAGTTCAGCTTGAACTCTGGTGCTGATACGGCAGCCACACTCTCCCTGCTGTCGCGACTAGGCCAGGCCGATGCCGTGTCTTCTGTTCAGGGAAATGTGGACCCAGTGGTTAGGTACGGATCTTTGTCAGGAAGCTGTCGTGGCTGTTGTTGTGATCGTGTGGGTGTCCTTGAATCTCTGGTGAAAAGGTGTAGTAGTGCTGTGGCTGGCCGCTTTGACCAAAAAGGGCCTTGCAACAAGGTTGCTGAATGTGTTGTGCATTAAAAGACACTGTCTCAAAAATATTCTGCCACAAAAATCTAGAGCCTTTTTAATCAGTGGCAGAGTTCTGAAAAGTGGAAGTGCTTTTTGCATGCAACCGACATAATGGCCCAGCAACTTGATCATGCTCCCTTATATTGAAAGTAGCAGATTTTATTCCCACTTGCAGCAGCCATATTACAGCATAGGCAAACAGAATAAACCAATATGTTTTAATGACTGCGTGCCATATGCTTTTCTAAAGTGAATCAAGTTCTATTCCTGCCCAAATAACATACTAGTAGCAGGTAGACTTTAAATTCAGATACATACATGCTACTTATTGACAAAGCATTGCTTGATTAAATTTTCTTTGTTCTGATCGTGTATTTAACATGAGTGATTGTGAAAAATAACGATTACATTGATTACGGGAACAAATAAATGTGAATTTATCTCGTGACTTCTTCATATACAAAGTATTAATAAATTTCTAAAAACTTTGGCATTACTTGAAAGAACACATCAGCTTCTTGTGCCAGTCTGCCAGGTTGAAATTTAACAGACGTACTCTGTTTGAGCAACACCAATTTAAAATGCTGTTTGGTGTATAGATGTAGTAACTGTCATAAAATTTTAGTGCAACAAACTTTTGTATAGACATTTCGAGCTGTACACAAGGAGTTTCAGTGTTGCAAATTGCCTCGTAACAAACATGGAGTGAGTGAGAATTGTTCTAGAGCCAATCTTGAGCATGGAAAGGGTAGATGTGCGCAGACATCTGAGTGAGACGTCCTGTACCTCACAGTATCACACTGTTGAGGTTTTGCTTTTAGACACCTGTTATTAATCAATCGTCTCGTCGATGCAGACTGATCGTTGCAGTTCTGCAGCTGTGCCATGTGGAGAGGGCAGCACTGCAGGCAGGGCTTGGCTCCCAGCTCAGCCCCGAAGTGGCCATAACGTTGGTGTGGTTTCTTTATCGTTGGGGGCTGACCTACCTGCTGCCGAATGAGACATACTACACGCAGGTAGGTGAGAGGTAGTGCTCTGGTGATGTGGGTCAGTTAGTATTCTCTGACTCAACTCCCCCTCCGCTTTTTTCTTCGGTCGCTTCTCCCCTCCCCCACTTAGGAAAGCAGCATCATGCGGATTATCTTTAAGGGTGCATTGGGAGACCTTGTACAGCACGCGGGGAGGGAGCCCTCAGCACCTGCTCGTCAGGTATTACACACAAGCCAACCTAATTAAGAATGAATAGTCGAAGGCTGTATGCATTTGCTGTACAGTTTATATGCACAAATCTTTTTATTCTCCTTTTTTGAGAGTTGAAATTCATTGAAGGTTATGTAAAGATAGCAGTGTGTCTACATTACCTCTTGTGCTTATATGTCAAGAAAAAGTCAACATAGAAGAGTAATAGTAAAAATTAAAAAATGGAGTGTTTTTAGCTCCTAAAAGTAGAAAAGGAATACAGTAAAAGCTCGTTAATTCGGATTTCACGGGACCGGAAAAAATGTCTGAATTAACCGAATGCCGAATTAACGAATGAACAGGAAAAACAACATTAAAATCAAGTTGGAGAAGCATACAGTCGAACCCGGGTATATCGAACTCGCCAAAAAACGTTTATTAGTTCGATATATGGCATAATTCGATATAGGCCCGCTATAGGATTTTGACACAAAGGCACATAACAATAAGAAAAGTACTTTATTAATATGGTGGCTTACTTGCGTGCCCTACTTTGGAACAAAATAGTCCTGGATTTTCTTCTGTGTCAACGACTTCGCTGCCTGCGACAGCGCACACGCCTCCACGTTGTCCAACGAGTCGGAGCAGCTGAGGCTGCAACCTTCCACATTCACGCAATAGCGCCGGACCAACGCAAGTGCACTAATCACTTCGGAGGATGTAGGCAATGGGCCATCGTCAATTTCCTTTATGGTTGTCGCTTTGGCTTGTGGTCGGCACGACGTCTGCAACGTAGTCCTCATCTTGTAGCTCACCCATGATAGCGACATCATCGTCCGCACTGACGAACTCGTCGAATGTCGATCCGTCGATAGCTCCCGGGAACTCTGCCAGCTCGCTCCAAACTTCGGCGGAAACACCTGCGGTGTTTTCAGTGCTGTCATCGGAATTTGGGGTGTCATCACCAGGCATGCGGAAGCCGGCACGCCTAAAGCAGTTCTGGATCGTCTCCTTCGTGACATCTGCCCACGATCTACTCAACATAGAAAGAGCTCCGAGCAAGTCGATCTTAAGCTCCCTGCCGACACGAAGGTTCACAGAGCACCAACAGGCAACACCACCAGCACGGACCACGCTGAATGAGGACTCGAGGAAAACAGGCAGCAGCAGGCACACAAGCATAAAGAAAGAAAAAATGGCGCTCACTTCTACCGCCTCTGTACCTCGGAGAAAGCACGACGGCCTCTGATTGGCTGTAAGCGCTGCGAGCAGGCCAGGATCATTTCTTGCAGGGGGGTGTTCGCCCGTGCACAACCGGGTCTAAACCACTTTTTCTAGGGTGGCGCCGGCAGTTTTCCCCGCCACCGCGAGGGAAAGCCAACTTGCTGGGGCACTTTTGAGGCACATGGAGTTTGATATATCGGTTGTCGTTGCTATTTTCGTTCGATGTAACAGTAACTTTTGCTATATATTCTCAATGTAAATTTACCGTGTTTAGAAATTGTTCGATATACGGGATAATTTGATATAAACGGGTTCGATATAGTCGGGCTCGACTGTACCTTTATTTGCTGAAGTATTTTGTAATGGTCGTCTGCGTTTTCACGCAGATTCCGGCTGACATTACAATTTTTCTTAACTCTTCCAAATGGCCAACAGCACGCAAACTATCGGAAGTGCTCAGGCAAATGTCCTCTAATATCAAAAGCGCCTCTGAGACTTCCCGTGAGGTGCGATGAGGTCGCGACACCATTAATAATTTCTTGATCGGGCAGGAGACCAGTCGTGGCGACACAATCATCAATCGCGATGTAGTCCTGAAGGGTCATATCTGTGGGAAGGACAGCATTGAAGGTCGGGCAGTCATCGTCGGTGGACTCAGCTGACACCTCGTCGATGCCATCGTCAGCTACTGCCGCATGCTCGGGCCTCACATGTAAACACACTCACAACGGGAAAAAAGAAAGAGAACTCCGCAAGAAGAGACAGTGCCGACACAACACGAGGGAAAATGGCATCAAAGGCGCAGTGGAGCGAAGAAAGAAGATGCCGACATTCGGTGACGCTGCGATCGCCCCCACTAGTTGATGACGATGGTGATGTCACTCAGGTTTCGGTTTCGCTCCAGTGGTGCCAGCGCTGCTTTACCACACTATTGTGTAGCGGCAGCCGTCAGCATTTGTCCAAATTAAGCGGTGCGGAGCCCAATTCTGACGAATTAACGAAGGTTTGGTCCCGTAGATTAACATGCACTTTAGCCGGGACCAATAGAGCCATCCGAATTATCTGAATTTCCGAATTAACGGGTGTCGAATTAACGAGCTTTTACTGTATATGGAAAGTTGGTGAGAAGAATGTTTGTTTCCCTTATTACAGGAATGATGTTTGCAAGTCCGTTCAGCCGTGTAGCTTTGTGTGACAGAGGTGCTGTGCCAATTGGTTGATGAAAGACATGCTTATACATGCTGCGCCAAAAGACTATATTTTATCTTTTTTGCACCATGCTACCCATACCGAGGCTGACATGAGTGAACTTACAAGTTTACGCTCTGCAGAAATGCTACTTCTCGCCGACATAGATACAGGTGTTGCTAATGTACCACATGAGTACTTTGTGCAAACCTTTTTCTACTGACTTGTGCTGCATGGAAACAGCCGCGTGCTGTGAAGCAAGCAAACAAGCGCAGAACCGAGCGTGATTTCGGGATAGTGCATTGCCGCTACTATGTTTGAAAGGGTCCTCATAATACTAAAAAAATGTTAAACATGGAAGTATATTTATATGATTGCAAGAGCAACTGGTGTGATGCCAAATGACACACAAGACTGGTGCTGTATTTTTTTAAATGGTAAAAGCAGCATGCAACAAAATCAAGCATTCACCTAGGTGTGTCAGCATCTAATGTACTACAGTTAAACCTGCCTATAACGAACCTCCATACAACAAATTCCTCGATATTTACGAAGTTTTTCTATTCCCTGCTGTTACTAGATAGAAGCACATGCATTTGCGACCTCTATGTAACAAAGTGGCAGCAGGAGACATCCTTAATATAACGAATTTTCAACCTAGGGATCTTGCCCGGAATTTTGTCATTTTGGCACGAGCAGGAGCCACACGCATCTTCTGTGGTTGCCCCACCGATGAGAGCGCGAAGCGGCGGCGGCACGCATGGTGTGCTCGAAGCCCCGGCGACTGCGAGGCGAGAGGGAGCGCTTGTTTGTGCGTGTGGGAGTGCGCGAGGCGGGCAGGCAAGGCCGCTCCTCAAGCCGGCTTTCTTGCCGCCGCGGGCATGTGTGTGCCCCCCTCCTCCCTCCCTTCAAAACTCATCCAGCCGCTCGCAGGTGCCACCGCGCTAACCGCGCCGGCTTTCTTAAAAAAAGAAGTAATAAATAAATAAAAGAAAGAAAATCGGCTTTTGCGTTGGCAGTGCCACTCTTCGGTTGTTGCAGTAGTCCCTGAACTGCACTTCGTTAACGTGACAGCAGGTGACGCCACTAAAAAAAAAAATCCTTGCTTCGTGTCGTTATGCTTGGAGTTCACGCCCCATATGGAGTTTGCTCTTCGTTTTCGACGCCGTGCGCACATGAATGGTTTCACTGCGCGCGCAGGAAGCAGCCCCTGACGACGTGCAGCTTTTACGATTTTTTTTAATGCCGACAACTGTGTCGGTCACCAGCGAAGAGATGTCGGATTAGGTGCTGGTGAAAACTGTCCGCGACCACGGTGACAACGACGGATCTTCGAAGGTCGACTCATTACTGTCGTCACGTGCTTTGCCGTCTTGCACCTGCTGATTCGTGGGCCTCCAAGATTGGCTTGCCACGTTGCCGGAGCCAATCTTGAAGGCCACGGCTAGACGATGACGGAGCAGCGTTGAGTTGATGTTGTACGAATGTTCAGAATGGCCATCCCTCACAAACAAGCAATAGAGCAAAATAAATGTTTTGGGTGAGCTCTGCCTTCAATTCCCCTTGTGTTTAATTTGTGCATTTCGTTTCCGAATTTTCATTCTGAAACTAGATATAACGAAAACCTGTTTATAATGAATTTTTTCGGGAATTTTGCAATTTCGTTATATCCAGGTTTAACTGCAAAACCTCATAAAAGCAAGAAAGTAAGTGGTAAACAGCAAAAATGTATATTTCGGTTTTCGAAAATTCTAACCATGTCTGCACAAACAAAACTGTAACACCACGCGTACTATTAAGAGCTTCCCTTTATGCTTCGTAAAAGCCATTGTGATTCTAGGCCATGTACGCAGGAGCCAGTGTCACTTGGTGAATTCCATTGGCGGATTCGGAGTGGCCGACGAACTCTTCGCCGGAGCACTCCACTCCGTGGAGAGCATCCGAAGGAAATCTGCCAATGGAACACAAGTGCCCTCGCCAGAGCAAACGGTAGGGGGCGCTAGTGCACATCTGCTTCGCAAGCGCCCAGCATTTCTCGCGGTTCGCGCCGTTTTGGCCTTCAAGGGCGCCAGCGGAGACAACGGGCGCGGTCGGACAGCACATTTCATCACACACGCGGTACGCCACGCTCTGCGCACGCGCGGGGAGTTTGCGACTTCCGGTCGAATCCGCCGCTTTTCGCGGAGTAGAGAGAGCTGCTCCGTGGAGTGGATCTGGCGCCGGAGCTGCTCCAGATCTGCCAATGAAACATACAGGGAGCACTCTCAATCCGCCAATGGAAGAGACTTGCTCCGAATGGAGCAGAAAAACTGCTACCGGAAGTGCTCCGAATCTGCCAATGGAATTCACCAACTGTTGCATCAGACGCTCCGATGTGGTCACGAAGAAGGCGAGCATGCTGACATCACTACAGATGCTGCCCTACATTTCCTGCAAGCCAGCTTGCACACTAGATCGTTCTTCACTTTGCTAATGTTAACTTTTCATGTGCAAAAGAAGAGGCATTCTGAACATCTTGAGTATTCTTGAAATGCTTTAATTCTGTGTGTATTTTTTTGTAAATTCAGTCAGTGCAAAGTGGGATGGACGGCAAATGCAAATATATTTTAAGATAATTCAGCTTTATGTGCACCATATTAGTACTTGCACCTGTGAGTGAGCAACGGGCTACTGCTCCCAACTTTGGCTTTCTTGCTCTGAATGGAAACTTTTCCTGCTCCAAAAGCATAGTTTCCTGCTCCAAAAGATGCTCCAAAACACCAAAAGCCACTTCCCTCACTAAATTTGTGACGAGAGTTCACTTTGTGTTCTTGTAGGCTTACAATGAGAAAGGTGGCTGATGATACTAGCTAATAATCTATGCTGAACGTAAACAGTGCACAATCAACAGGGGGATGAAAAATAACACTTGAGCGCTTTTCCTGTCTTCTTTGTTCTTGTTCATGCTGTTCATGTTTTTACATTAGGCATTGAAATGGAGCCAACAAATAACTGTCCTGGCCTCATATAGCTGACAGACGCTAAAAGTGGACATCTATAATAAGATCAGCAGTTTCTGGCAGCTTCAGTACAGCTGTGTTGCACTGATCTGCTGACAAATTTCACAAATCTTATGTTTGTTTCATTTTAATGCATGTTTACTGCATGTCAGGCTGCTCTAGCTTCGCACATGATTTCACTTATGCGCAAGTGTGCTGCTAACCAGAATTCTGTTAGCGTAACTGAAGGTTAAAACTGGCAGTTCATGTCGAAAACAGAGAATGTGCCTTGGATCACATGTGAATGTTTGAACAGGCATGGAGTGGCTTGGATGTGGCTCGTTTGCTGGATGTGGATGTGGCTTGTTTGCTGAAGATTCAGTAATATATTCAGCAAGGTGCACAATATTTTACAGAACTGTGGTTGAGTACCTGTTGTGCCTGTTGTAGATCGCAGCTGGCTCATGTGTCCCATACTTCTGTATTTATGGTATGTGCTCTTCCGGGAGTAAGTCAACTGGAAGTGTCACATTTGTTCATGTTGCTTTCATTGCTTTATTGTCTCTTGCTGTGCCACATGTTTTGGTAAAATTGACTTTTCTTTGCACCCAAACATACACACTGTGTTTAGGACTTTGGTCTCTGGTTTTGATCTTTGCTTTCTCCTCCAATGTAGAGATGTCAGTGTTGGTTGTTTCCTCTTAATGTGTAGTGTTATGTGGGGAGTCAGTAAAAAAAATTTCACCTTAAGCCAGAAAAACCCCTTTGAACCAAACTAAACACCATGTTGACTGCCATGTAACGCTATCGATTTCCTGGACAGTTTGCATTCAGGGAAGTCCTGCTTAATTTTTTATTTTTGGTCATTTTTTAGAGACAACTTACAGTGTGATAATTCTTAACTCGTGTACAGATGAGCCCAACATTAGTTGCGGCGTTCGGGCGGGACTCGGAGGCTGGCCCTTGCGTGCTGGACTGGGTGCTAGGCAAGCTGTGCTCCAACCTGGAGTTATGGCACAGTGAGACTGCGCTGACCCTGTCCACCTGCCAGGCGATGGTTTCGCTCCTCAACAATGTTGAGAGGTAGGCTCAACGCCCTTATGAAGGGGCAAACTCAGTTTTCATTTCTACTTTTGTGCTTGCGCAACAACTCCATGTCTCTACGATGCACTCAGATGCACTCAAACTTGGATGTATCAAACCTGGCAACATTCAACGTGGATGTGGCAAATTATCCACTATATCGTACAGTTCCTATTAGAAATGCAATGCAAAAGTATAACCCTGTACTGCATATACTATATGGGACTCCGATTCAATTTGATAGTCACGTTCCTCACGAGGGAAAGCTGGCGCTCTCTGGCACTGTTGGAGCATTCTGTGATTGCTGCCAATTCCCTCGTTGTTTGGTGTGAATCTTCGTGAATCAGCAGATTCAGTTGCTCCTCATCGAACTAAAGAAGTCGTGGGGTGTCCAGTGCATTGCAAGTCTTTGAGGTCGAAATTGCCACCTTTGAAGTGCTTGAGCCAATGTTAGGCCGTCCTAAGAGGCATCGCTTCTTCACCATGCAATTCACAAATCTCCCAAGCAGTGTCTTTGGCTTTGGGACCTCGACTAAATGCAAAAAGCAGAATGTGTTGAAAACGCTCTTGTTTGTTTAGAAATTCCATTTTTAACGAACTGAAAAGAACAAAGAAAGATAACAGAATTAAAAAACCAAACGTAATATATTGTAGCTCACATAATTCTCTGTCGACTAACATAAAGTGGATTGCCAACGCATTTTCTCTTGCACGGAAAATGTTCGCAACAAAAAATGCCAGGACTTCCGGGCCAATGCAGTATTCGTAGCGACCACACAACATTTACTAAACAGCTGCCTGGTATTCCACATGTACAAAGTGTTGGAGGATACACGGCATTTTTCCTCAACAGTTCGTTAAATCGGGTGAATCGTTGAGTTCAGGCTGTTTCGAGATTTTCAGTGCATTAAGCCTTATGTGTGCGAAGTTAATGAAAGCACAATGTGAATAAAAAGTTGATAAAATTCAGGTCTTACTATGCATGCTGATGCCACTACTCTTTATAGAGAGGAATCCATGTCTGCAGGATGTGATGTAAATGCAGCATGATCTTCTCTTCCAACCCAGGGGTCACCGGGCTGCAGCATGTCCGAGTCTGCTGTCCCTTTTGCAGCGTCAGTCACAGGGCCAGCTGGGTCCTCTCGCACCAGGCTCTCATCGGGCACTGCTTAAGGCCCTGGTCATTGCATGCACTGCCAACAGATTGCCTGAGGCGCCCCGACTTTGGGAGGCCCTCCTGGGGCCCCTCAAAACTCGCTTTGACGAGTTCTTCGAGTCTTGTGTTCAGACTCGCTGCCGTTTCACTGAGCCGCAAAAGTGAGTGGCTTCTCTTGTTGCAGCAGTTGCATGAATAAGTTTAATGTATGCAGCATGGCAGTTCTTATCTTTTCTTTGTGTATGTATGTGTTTAAATGAAGGTCCCAACACTTTGAGCTGTAGATTTCCAAGCATCACAGCTTCTTCAGTGATTTACGTTAATACTACTAGTTCCTACTAGCCTGTGGCTGTCGCACCTGAGCGTAGCTTGAAGAAACACAAAAGGTAAAAATTATCGTGGACTCATTTGTAGCACAAAGCTACGATGAAGCCCATATGGCTTTCTCAGAAAACAGGCTTTGCAGTTGAAAGAAAATTGTTCTCACCTGGGATTTGAAGCCGGGATCAATGCCTTTCCAGGGAGTCGCTCTACCATCTGAGATAACGAGGAGGCTAGCGGACCACATTACGAGAAGAAAGCAATGAACATCTCAAGCGCAGGGACATTGATAATGGCAAAGCAGTTCTGTTTAGGTGATTAGCTTCATGTGTTCGTGTAATTGCTACCGCAGAAAGAAATCTTCCACAGAGGCAAAGTTGTGTCCAGGTGATAAAAATGTCACTTAATTTTTGATGACCTTCTCACTATATTGCTGACACAGTGTTTGGCACATTTGCATGGCCGCCAGCTCCCCCGATTTTGGCTGTTGTTATGAATTTGAGCCCATTCTAAGATTTTATCAATGTTGCGTAAAATGTCTTGAGAAAAAGATTATATTTGCAAAACTTTTCAGAGGTGTAAAAACTATGTGGAGGTGCAATGTCGCAAAATATGCCTGTAAGAAATAAAATTGTGAGGGCACCCAAGCTACCATTTGAGGCCACACAATGTTCCATATTATACCAGAAGGCCACCTGCTTCGAACATGTTCATGCATTCAGATAAGTTTCTAAGCAAACAAGAGCGACAACAGCATTGGCATGAAAATATTTCTTCTAATCTAAAAACAATGTGTGGTTCTTAAGTGTCTGCTGTTTCAGCTGTTTCTAATTTGCTATTGTGTGCCACATCTTAACGTAAATCACTGTAGATTGAGTGTGTATGTATACCACCAGAGGTGTTTGGTCATAATGAACTTTTAAAAATGCACATTACTAACATGTTCATTTTAAGGCTAATCAGTCGGCAGGTATGCATTTGCTTGCATACACTGCGGAGATGTGTGACACTCTCGCATCCCCTAGAATTGTCTTTTCCTTATGGCTCACGGGCCCTCTGTAATCCTACTTATCATGGTGGTATGCGCCACGCATAGGTCGGCATAATTTCAGGGTGGTGCACAAGAAGGTGTGAGTGTTTTTTACACTCGTTCCACCTGACGGTGTGGTGCCTCCGATGCGAGAGGGACTCTTTTCCTTCTTTTTGATTTCGGATTGACAATGCATAGTTGATTTCATGTGCCTTATGGGGAGCTCCACAGGACTGTTATACAGATGCCATCAAATGTGCCTCTGTTAGTGAAACTTCACCCGCGCTGGCTTACTTTGCTACTTTGCCGAAAGTGCAGTAAATGCCCTTTCGTTTGCACTTCTGCGCACTTCATCCCTTGTTGAGTGCATGAGGTTGCACAATGCCTACAGCTGCGGTGCCCTTCCACTTGTAGGAGCAAAGCGCTTGACCTCTTGGAGAGCCTGTGCGGTGTCGCCGAGGGCACCACACCCAGCAACCTGGACACCATTCGGCCCATGCTGCTGCCCCTGCTGGTTCGGCTGTCTTCCATCGTTGCTGTGCTGCGTTCTGAGGCCACCCTGATAACTGCCACCACGCAATTGTTTCGAGCAGCGGCCCGCCGGATGCTGTGCTTTGTGGGGCCAAACGATGCCACACAGCTCTGCCACTGTTGCTTGGAACTCGTGCGCCACTTTGCCGAGCACAGCTCAGGTGCTGCCTCGTTTTATCTCGTGTTTCTCTCTCTTTTTTTTAAGTGCTGAACAGTACTTCTGTCTACCGAGAAGCTGCCTCAATTGAACATGGCCATTAAAAATCAAGTTCTGGGGCTTATTACCTCACAAATCGACTGCCAGAAAAAATTTTAGAATTCGTCAAGTATGAGTGGAGTTACAGGGATTTGCCATATGCTTCAAGCACTTTCTCTCTGCTTTCGTACTAGTGAGCATGCTGAAAGCTATGCAGGAGGGGAGATGACAAGGGGGCAGGATGTGTCCCTTCGTCAGCGCGCATCGTGACTTGAGCACCCTCTTTTCTTTTTTATTCGAATGTGCTGCTTACTCTCAGTGTGACCGTGCACGTGTGGGCGCATGGCGACATCCCGCGGCGCCCATGGTAACTATGCAGCTCACGATGCTCAAATCAGGCAATGCTCGCAAACTTTGTGCTTATAACGCGGTCATTTTCAGTACATGTATATGGCATCATTTGTCAAGAGAAGAGGGAATGATTTCTAGCTGACTTTGAGAATTAATTGTAAATTCCAGGTCGCGTGCTGCACTATAATGTTTGGCTCGCATGTTTTCAAGAGCCTCGACTTCCGATCGGCAGCGTTTTCTGACCAAGCTGAAAAAGTTTTGCAGGGCCCCTTTAAAATACAACGCTTTGTCAGAAGGAACCAGTATTCCAAAGGCCAAAATGTTGAGAGCGACCCTTTGTTCTCTTCAGCTAGATCAGCCCTGCTGCAAGACCTATGAACAGCTTTAAATTTACGCGTTGGCTTTGAAATTACTGAACAGAAACCAATTTGTCATTTCGCTGTGTCTTTGTGCTGATCCTGTTACATTGTTGCCATGCATCACTGCATTTAACATCTTTGCCCTTATATGGCTTCACTTTCTCACAGGCTTGTTCACAACAGAAGCAACTGCCGAGGATAGCCACGTTCGCGAATTGGGGGAGCTGCTTGAGCTATTAACAGAGCTCCTCTCTAAGGACTTCATGTACATGGGTGCACAGATTAGGGGAGCTGCCAACAGCACTGCTACCGATGAAACTGCTACACGATTTGAAGTGCCTGCCCCTGGCATTGCTGTAGAAGGCTTGCGGCTTCTCATGCCCCTGCTCAACGCTCAGCTACTGCAGGCGAGTCTTTTTTGCAGAAATTGATTGGTGTTGTTTGCGGGACTGTAGCCTTGGATCTCCATGTTTCATGGTCATGTAGCGAGGTAGAGAAGATATCATGTGAGTGCTCAAGCTGCGTGTTCACTTCGTCCTTGCTGTATTTGCGCGAGTAAAAATAGATTTTGACAAGATCATGGGATTGCAGGGGAGGGCTAGGGGAAGCAGGCACATTGCCTAATATCCATTTCCTTGCTTCAGCTGGAGGAATCCAACAGCATATAAAATGCCAAATAATCATAGCATGCAGTTTGCCCCCCTTCAGTTTAGGAGTGAATGAGTGAATACAACATGTTTTCGGAGTCACTCAGGAAAACTCGAGCTGAAGCTACCTCCTAAATAGCAGTGACATCAACAGAACCCTTGAAGGTGTATGCGTTGAATTCTCAGCGAAAAGGACAGTGGGGCAGTGACGGGGGGTTAGATCGGCCTCTTGGGGGGGGGGGGGGGTTATAACCCCTGAACTCCACTCCTCCCCCTTCGGTGCGCCACTGTTTTGTTGTACAAACCTTTGCTTTCGCTACTTTTCAGCTTTATAGGTAGGCTTCTTCTGCCAAAGCAATGCACAGATATACACTTTAAGGATTGATCTGCTCCGCTGGACTGGCTCAGTGTTTAATGTGCGGCTCGTTTCAACCTTGCAGTTCCCGACACTGTGTGTGCAATACTTCAAGCTGGTCGCTCTGCTTAGTGAACTGCATCCCGACAAAGTGTGCCAGATGCCCGAGGGTTTACTCCAGGCACTACTAGGGTCAATTCGAGTGGGACTGACAAGGTTGGTGGCTTGCACATTTTCTTTACAGGATGTGGGCCATGCATGGGGCAGGCTTACCACTACTTGCCGAAGCTTCAACCTGTGCTTAAACTTGTGTAGAGTAACACAGCTATGATCACTTTTATTCAGTTGACTTCGTTGCTTCTGGTCGGCGCTTTTATCATTTGACAAGCTTGCTTCATGAGCACTTTCCCAAAGCTGGTCGTTCTGCGTGCTATCAAAATGTCTCATCCCTATTAGTGCATGGCAGCTGACTGTGTGCCATTCTCAGGGTGTCATGCAATGGCAGCATTGTTTGCAAATGGGAAGTTTTGCTTGCTGTTCTCAGAATGGGTATAGGAGCCGGTTTGGTAGCGACCTGCACCAGCCTCACAGCGATGTGGCCAGTCAGCAGTGGAAGAGTGGTTACTATAGGATCCGTGCCTCTAATTGCCAGATTGGGTGTCGAAATTGTCACTAGGCCTTGCCAGTTTACAGTAGAATCTCGGTAAATGGAAATGGCTTGACAGGAATTTCTGCCTATACAGAACAACTGCCGCCAATTTGAATGGTTTTGTATGTGGCTGCCGAACGCCTATAGATCTTCTTTCAGCAAATGAAACTCTGTTAAGAACATATTCTCAGAGCATTCAGGTTCCGCTTAAAAGAAATTCTGCTGTGCTTCCAAGCTGCCCACAGCAGGTGCTGTGGCCGTTTTCAGCGTTTACATGTAGCAGTCAAAACATGTGCCATTGTGGTTTTCGGACATAACAGTTGGGAATGGCAATAACAATAAAAAAATGGGAAGCTGCTAATCTAGCTGCTAAGAGTAGAAGAGTCGGGGAAAACATAAGCGAAATATATCAATGAAGTTTTACCGTAAATGGATTCAGATGCCGGGATTTCATCGTCAGCATCTCAATCTTAAACACTGTACACGAGTGCTTCTGCGTTTTGATCCCCTTAAAATGCGGCCACCGCAATGGGGATTGAACTGATGATTTTGAGCTCACCAGTGCAACATCTTAAGCCATGTCCTGCATTCCAGACGTATGGTAGGTTTCAGTAAATGGAAATCTCTGTAACGGAATTACTGCTTAAATGGAATAACTGCCTCTTACATGATTGGTTTCATACTTCAATTCTGCACCCCTGTTCACCTCTCAGTAAATGAAAGTCCTGTTAAATCGAACATATCTTTTTCTCGTCCCTTCAGGCTCTCTTTAACAAGAGTCTACATAGAACAACAGAAAGCTGAGCTAGTTGGTAGGGATTCATGTTTAAAGACTGGATGTGCAAACACGGACACAAGAGAGACGTCAGGACAACACAAATGCCGCATTTGTGTTGTCCTGACTTCTCTGTTCTGTCCGTGTTTGCACGCCCAGCCTAATAACACGGGAGTCTACTGTATCTTCAGGAGAAGTTGCGGTCCCTTTGCTCACTGGCGTCGCTCTCACTGCACAGCTACTCTCCTGAAGTGTCCGGCCTTTGCCTGGACGTGGTGTCTGTGCTAGCACTGGAGGTTCACCGACAGGGTCTCCAGACTAGCCCAGCAGGACGTGCCATCGAGCCGTTCCTGCAGCTGCTCCTAGAGATGGTGCTACTACAGCCGCTGGACGCCGAGCTCACTCTTGTGGCTGGCAGCGCGCTGTTCGCTCTCCTCTGCTGCTTCCAGGTGGGTACACCACACCACACTGCCTTTTACAGCAAAGCTGTCTTATACCGGTGTCACATGGGATCAGGGCCAATCAGGATTAGGCTTGATCTGGAGCAGGACTTGCTACGCGGTCACATTTGATCACTATAAGACTACTGGGATTAAGACAGTCGCGATCTGCGCATCATGATTTGGCTCCATGATCGCAAGGGATACTAAAGTGAAACAATGGATCAGTTTAGACTGCTAAATTGTACTCTGAGAACTCTAACTGTTGTTAATTTCACCATCATATGTTTATTAATAGAGGAGAAAATCAAGGTGAAAGTTTCGTTTTAAAATTTGCGACGAAATCTCCGCGCGCCACGTCAGGATTTCAAAGCATATTTTTCGTATTTTGGTGACATTGGCTCAACGAAATTTCCTAAGACTTGGTATGGTAAGTCTATGGCTCCCTCAAAGGACAATGCGCTTCATTTTTACCAATTGGGAACTACATATGACCTAGTAGATGCCGTCAAAATCTAAGACGTCACGACGTTTGCTGCGGGAATTTTGAAGTGGCGTTGCCACCCGCACTTTCTTTTTTCGTGTTTTCTCGCTTACCAAGCGTCGTCTCACGGTAAGAGTGGTGTTGGAGCAGGCAAAATCTGCTTTTGGAGCAGCAACTCCTGTGTTTGGAGCAGGCACGGACTTTTCATGAAACACAGAGAGAAATAAAATTTTGCCTAGGATTTAGTCAAGCTGCCTAGAATTAGCCAATTTAGCCTAGAAATTTAGCCAAGATGCAAAGAAAGCCCGCGAAATACAAAAAAAAAAGTTCCACGTGACTAGCGCACTCGCGCGCCGTGATTGTGCTGCTCTCAGCCGTGGTAGCCACCATAGCCGTGGTTTGAAATCAGCTGCGGTCGCGACTTGCCAGCTCCGTTGTAGCGGTAGGCCGATAAGTTGGTGGTTGTTGCATGGCCCGCGCTCGCTAAAACTTGCACCGTCACGTGCGCCAACTGGCTGACACGGGCCAAGAAACGACCGCCAACTTATCGGCCTACCGCTGCAACTAGCTGTGACGAAGCCGGCGAGTCGCGGCCGCAGCTGATTTCGTTCGCTCAAACCACGGCTGAGAGCAGCACAATCGCGGCGCGCGAAAGCGCTAGTCACGTGTTTTTGTTTTTTAGTATTTCTCGGGCTTCTTTGCAGCTCGGAAGAAATGGTACACGTGAGACGTTCTTTCTCGCAAATAATGCAATGGGGGTTTGTGAAGACGTCCTCAAACTTTGCAAATCCCACTTCTTGCCTAAAGTCAACATTTAGCAATTGAGATAAATAATCCTAATTAACAAATTATTTACAAAACAATAAAAATATCTGTAGTGCGCAAGGTGGCTGTCAGCAATATGTAAATGATTTCACTCAACTGCCTCTAATATATTGCATTTTTTAACCCTTGGCACAAGTTAGCTGGGATACCCGATGGACACACACACACACACACACACACATAGTTACACTGCGTGCCGTGATAACGTTTTACACAATAAAAGTTTACTGCGCCGCTGAACTTGCTGACGCCACAGTGTCTTCCGCCTTTTCGAGAAGTGCGGAAATCGGTCGATAAATGATTCCTACTTCCGCGTGATTGCAGCGATGCAAGCATAGGGAAAGAACGAATGTGAGGTGGCGGCCACCGACGACCGCGCCAGTATGACGTATCGCTGACAACCCTGTCGCAATAAGTATATTCACCTAACTTCTCGGGCATGCCTGTCGCGTTGCTCTGCTTTAAGCCTACTGCACGCATTTAGCCCCCGATCGTTGCTGCTCATTGTGCCAGACCGTGTTCACACGCGCACCGCTTTGTAGAAACGAAAGCAGCTCGCTGTTGTGGAGTTGATCGTTGTGGATCGTGCACACAGAAACCACGCTACACTCACGCCATTACGATAAACGCATGCGTATAGCACAGCAAGTGTAGCTCTACATGTCGTAACCATACTGCACGCTTTTATTAGGCGACAACACAAACGCACCTCCGTCCGCTGCCAGGACCGCTAGAGTATCAGCATCGAGGAGTGCGCATCGCATGCAGAAAGCTAAGGTTGCGGCGCGGTTGCAGAGCTGCTAGGGTAGCTAGGGTGCTAGTGCTGCTGTACCAGCTGTACCATTGCCACTGATATTGAATTGGATTGCGTTGGCTGTCACGGCGGCTGTGACGCTAGTGGTGCCATTAACAAATGCAGCAGCTCAAGATGGCGACCACGACGTACATCCACTCACGAAGCGCGCTGTCCACGAAACATCAGTTTCGGTTCCGAAAACCACGTTGTGGCGCAGCAATGGCGCAAATTAGGCAAAAAAGACCCTTTTGGAGCAGCAATTGCCAGTTGGCGCAGATTGGCGCAATTGGCGCAGGTTTCCCACCACTGAATACACTGTGTGAAAAATTGTTTTTCTGTTTAGTGCCCCTTTAAATGTCTTTCCTTGGGACATGACGAGCTTCACTGATCCATCACCGTGGCTTTGATTTTTCGCAGGAAAGCTTTGTGCAGCTTGCCCAAGCTCTCGTGGCAAGCCAGCAGGATGCCGCAGTTGGGCAGCGGCTTGCCAATCCCTGCAGACTCTCACTCGAGCACAACCCCTGACCCCCGAACGACCCAACCGACTTCGCTTCAGGGACTCGTTCGAGGCTTTTGTCACGGAAGTTCGGGGATTCCTGTGCGTCAAATGACGTCTCTCGATAACTTATCACTGCCCTGTCCTCGATCATCCCTCCATCCAGCGCTCTCTTCATTCTTGCGATAGAAAATGATGCACTCACATCTGGAACGAGTAAAATGCCTTTATTTCTCTACAACTGTAATCTCCGGTCTCCGACGTGACGTCATTTCTCTGTACATGCCACACCTTCACTCTCCTTGGGTTACTTTTATTGCTCCTAATTGTGGAAGACAGCGCTAAGTGTATTGGCCTACTTCTGGGGGCTTGTTAAGTACCTGAAAGAAGAATTGAAACTTTCACTTTATCAATTGATTAAACATGCAGAGCCATTTTGTCTTGCTGCATACTACTATGTTTGATTCGCATTGATCACAAGAAACATTTTTCTTTTTTTTGTTCTAATGGCAATTTGCAGGGCCGTAGAATACTGTTACTGCTTTAATGTTAGTTAATGCAATACAAAACTAAAAAGAGTACAGCAGAATCGACACATTGCTAAACTCTGCAACTCGGTCATGAGCGCCCCAGACTGTTACTCCAAACTGTTGTAAGTTATGATCAAAAGGCAGTTGGATACTCTGTTCTTCAATGAAACAGCTTAAGATGCAAAATTTTCTTGGATTTGTGATTACTTGAAAAAGGAGGTGTTTTCCATTTATGTATATAGCCACTTTTTCCCTTTGCAGCAGCTTGCTCTATAGAAAAGTACCAAGGTATTACAGTAGTTGCTAAAGCTGAGGCCTTTATTATTTTTTGCATTTATCTTTGACGGAATTTGAGCAACAGGAAGACCCTTGTCCAGATGCAGTATGAGGAGATGTGTACAATTTATTGACAAGAAACAAGTTGGGGAGGGGGTGCGTGAAGGACTAATTAAAAAAATTAAAGGTCTCCAACCCTTGTTAGTCAACCCACGTTCTAGGAAAGTGCCGGCAATAACTGCACATTCAGGCTCGCATAGTAAAGCCGTAGCGGACGTCTCAAGACTTGCATCAATGCTTTCAGCACTCTTTTATTGCATTTAGTTCTTTTCATCTACAGTGTAGCACGATTCATTTAGAACATTGCAAACTTTTTTTTGTGTTGCACTGAATGGAGGCACAAAAATACTTACTCATGTTTGATAAGCCGACATCCTTGGACAATTTGAGCAGCCTCATTTGTGAAGTGGCAAGGCAAAAAGGAGCATGTTTCTGGGCTGCACTTTCAGCGCAAATCTCATAAATAGCAGGGAGTATATGCACAATGCTGGAAAAGAAGAAATGAATAACTTAGTTCAAGAATTTATCAGCCGCTGTTGGCTAACTCCATATGCTAGATGTCAATTTGTTCCCTTGCCTGAGCCTGGCAGTTAAAAACAAAGTTGACCTTAAAATTGTGGTGTTGATGATTCTGTTTAATGTTTCCGAGTCATGCATGCATCCAGATTTTATGGCTGTGACCAAACAATGTATGTTGACTTGCATTTAAACAGTGCGTTCACGTCTAAAATTATATGACATACACTAAAGGTTGTGTGCACACCACTTCCAGCTACGAGTAAAAATGCTTGCTTTGGTGATAAAACAGCGCTACTTGCCTGCGGCGTTTAAGGAACGTCTCCAGGAAAAATGTGCACGTAAATATTTTCATGCGTAATTTAGAAGATTCGGCAAGCGTTTGGCAAGGAGATATGAAACTCTGCTATTGTCAACGGCGACTGCATACTAACGAACACGCGAAGCTTCTGCTTACGTTAATTTATTTGTGATTTTTATACGCTGAATTCTCGCAGAGAGCAGTAGAAGAGAAAGTTGTACTTAACTCACCCGTAGTCATCTTGCCGCTAATAATGCTTGGGTCCTTCTTGATATCCGCTATCGCAGCCAGGGGAATTCCCCAGTTAGCAACTACTCGGGCAAAAAAAAAAGACGGAAAAAAACAACATTAGGTAGGCAGTACTGACACGCGCTTACAGATTGAATGAATGATGTGAAACCACTACATACCAGGTCCCCAGAAATGCTGCAGGTAGAGAAGGAAAAAGACAAAATGATAAACTTAATAACATTGAACTTGCGCCGCACGAGCGAAATAACAGGTAAACGGTTCGGAAACTCACAGTACTACAAGGTCAGATGAGATGGCACAGATCAGGAAAGCGCGCGCCGCGGAATGCATGTACAAAAGAAACGAAACGCTTTAGTACCTAAAAGTGCACGCTCTTAAGAGTACAAAATATTCAGCTTGCCTGCACAGGTAGTCTCTGAACTCCTTGCTTCCCAGCTGCTTTACAAATTGACTAGCGTATCGAGACATTTCTTTCAATGTCGTAGAATATCAGGTTCGGGGAAGTTTCTCTTTGGGTAGAATGAGAGCTCTTCAGAATAGGAGGGACTAGCGATTAAACAATAAAATAATCTCTTCGGTTCCGCCCGATCGTGGGTACCTTGAAGGGAAATAGTCCACTGGGGCGTACACTACGTTCGTATAATATATTTCGCAGTGATAATCAAAGGTCTTTGCTGCAAGCAGACCGCTGCAGCTACTACGACACTACGCAAGCGTAATTTGAGGCCGAAACGGCATAAATTAGCCAAGTCGAAGTCCAGTTGCAATCCAGTTCGAGCCGAACTTTGGCTTTTGGCTTTGTTGTCCGCGAAAGCAGCGGTCTACAAGCTTGCCCTCCCTTGTAGAAATTTGTTTAATGTTACGTCCTTGTTTATTTGCCTCATTGATTCCACCACAGTGACAGGGACCCACATAGCCAGATAAGTAGCGTACTCTCAAGGATACAAACTGACCATCTCTATTTATTCGACAATGGAGGTATGTGTGCGTGGGTTCGCCTGCCACGGGCCAAGTTTCTGATTGTCGTAATCGATGGTTACGTGCTGCATTGGAGATGCATATCTTTTCTAGAGCATGTATTTAATCTTGCAGGGTACATTCGTAGTAGACGAAGTCAGCGCCATAATCAAGGAGGTATGTGAAGTTTCCTGAATATCCTGAAGAGATTGCGCACCCGTTTGACTCACTGTCGTGCTGAATTGAACGTATTGGTAATGAATTAGTGGCGGAGCTTCTTTACATTTTTGATTATGAAATGTTGCCTGTGTGCAATGAGGTCTTGATGTAAGTTACCGCAGTTTGTTCGTAGCCAGCATTTCGCTGTCCTTAATAGGCGAGTAAAGCTGTTTTGACAACCTTCGCGATTGTGATGAATACGTGTTTTGTGTTCCAGGCGATGGAGACTATAATTGGTGGAAACGTTTACCAGCACAGCAAAGTGCCCCAGTGGACGAACACTACTGTGGAGCACATACTGGGCCAACTAACAAAAATGAACAAGCCATTCAAGTACATAGGTAGTGGTCCATTTACATTTGAGCGTAAATTGAATATCATGTGCTGTGCTCACACGTAGCTACCATAGTGTAGTTCAGAATAAGCTAAGCGCGGATGTTGGATATTTATTACCAATGGAAGCAAGCTGAATGACACTTCTATCATTACATGTGGTGTTTGTCAAAAAGTTCAGTTGTTAAAAACGAGACCTGCTGATATTATTTTAAATACAAGTGCATGGCTCACCATTCGTTTATTGGGCGATGGTTTTTGTCCTCATCTGTGGTACAATTAACTGCTCCTAACCAACTAGCTGAAAAAACTGGTTCACCTTTAATTCAAGTCTGTTCAATCTTTAGTTTTTTGTCCAGACGATTATGTGCTTCTATATGTCGTGTCAGTTAATGAAAAGAATGATGATGATGTGACAGTTTCTGGTGTAAGGACCGGGTATTGAGCAAAGAGCACCAAAAATGAATACGTTGCATAACCGTGAACATACCTAACATTCAATAGACCACATTGCACTTTCATTCCTCACAAATTTTTGAAGATCATCATGCACACACACAAAAAAACAACAAAGATTTCATGCCTTCCTTTTTTTTATGTTCAGTGACATGTGTTATCATGGAAAAGAATGGTGCTGGTCTTCACACAGCAACCTCTTGCTACTGGGACAACACCACTGACGGTGAGACAGCCAATTTAATTCATACAGCACCTTGTGGGATCTCATGCAAAGCTATTAGATGCTCCGAAAGTACGTGTAGCAGGCAGTGCCCGTGCCATTGATGGGTATTTTTATTCGGTGGGAAGCAGCTTTTTTTAAACAACATCATCAGGGTGCGGTCCAAAACACTTAGTATTTAGTTGAAAGGTCAGCTGGAAGCTGTGAGCCTTTTTCTTAATATTCTTGCTTATTATTTTACGAACTGGAACTCTGAATTACCTCCTGCAGTGATGAGCTAATGGTCCGTATGTGTAAAAGATAAGGAACACCTGATCTCAAACGGCGCTAGATCTCGAAGTTGCGTTTTTCCAGCAAAGGAAATTTTGATGCACCCAGATAGCTTATAAATAGGTGCTTTGGTTTGTCTTTGCAAGCAGTAACATATGAATTTCATGAGATCCGTTTATTGGCTTATGTAAAAAGAAAAGTCGCTAAAACTTCAAAAAGGCAAAGCTGCTGTTGAAGTGAATAAAATTAAAACTTGCCAAATTTAGAAACTGAAATTACCAACACTGGTGAAGGCCTATCACATGGGCAGTTTCAGTCTTCGCTCAAGGCTGGAACTGTCCTGCATTGTAGGCCAGTTGAGCAGTCAAAGCTCGGGCGTGTATATCAGGACAAATGTCAGGTGCACTTAAAATGACATGGGGCATTGCTCAATCAGTGTTGTCTCAAGCATGCTTGAATCTGTGCAACAGCTCGATACCGTTCAGTGTATGAACAGAAAATGCGATAGTACAAAGACATCATCATGTGGCCTATGCCATATAATTAAACTCTCTTCTCACTTGTTAGGAGATACTGCAGTGTCTTATAAGAGCCACATTTCGTTAAGTGTATGAGTTTTGTATCTGCTAGATAACGACATCTAAAGGCACTTCACATAAAAACGGAGAACTGTGTACATCTCATGAACACATGTGTGGCTCTGTCATTTGAAAAACAGATAGCTTGCACATGTCTTCACATTCGCATCTACAGTCATTGCACAGAAAGATGAAACAATGAATTCATGAATGTTTTTATTTATTTCTCAGAAAGAAACACGTGGTTATAAGTCAGAGATTCATATTGTAGCTTGCTGGAGCTCTGACCCCCCCCTACATATAACTTGCACTAGACACATTGCTTGATCAGCCACTAGTCATCATTTGGTGTGCTCTGTTTTAGTGATTTCTTTTCATTGGTGATTGATTTTATACATGACCCACACCAGGGCCATATTTGGAAGAATTTTTCTTAGAATATATATTAGCCTGGCATGTCCCATCAAGTGAGTAATTGATGTGATAACAGGAGTACATGCCTGAGGCCACAGGTATTTCTTGACCATGGCAGCTACACTTCAGTGAGGGCAAGATGGAAGAATGCTAGTGTACTTAGATGTTCATTAAAAGATCTGTGGTGGTAAAAATTAATGTAGAGACTTCTACTATGCTGTGCTTCGTGGCCATATCATTATTAAAGAACATAACGGGCATGCAGCCTTGTATGAACTGATGATAGAGGTTGAAAAGAACAATAAATGAATATAGTTATTACGAATAATAATTAGAGATGCCTCCCAGTAGTATTGAGGGGCTGTTTTTGTAGCAACAGCTCTAAAATAGTTTGAGCACATATCTGTTGTGAATCACAATATGTTATCTACTATTGCGTTTCAGGAAGCTGCACTGTACGTTGGGAGAACAAGACGATGTATTGCATTGTATCTGTGTTTGGCTTGGCCATATGAGGACTTCCTATGTCTGTCCTGTGACAGTATGTGTGCATTCCATGGGCCTGGAAACTAAACCTTTCAGTACTGTGTGCTGCATGCATTAAAAAACAAGAAAAGGTCGCCTACGCTAGTTTTGTGGAAGTTGCCGACCAATATTTTTTACTTCCGCTGAACGAAAGCTTGCTGCTGGATGCTCGTTGTTGGGCTTTTTAAAGCTCACTTGTTTGTGAATGATAGCTGATGAAATAAATACCATGTATTTATTACATTTATGCCTTATTACCCCTTACCTTTCCTAATGATGGCCACAATGTGGTGGACTCGATAGCAAGGATAGGCGTGGACTAGCCAAAAGTGAACGCCATGAAATACTCAGTCAATAAATGCATGGGGAAGCAGAGTATCCTTTAATGGCAGACTGAATTTAAGTTAGTAATGTGTTCTTCAATTCTATTTACGTTTATGTTATGGGAATATGGCTGATAATTAGCAATAAGAATGCAAATACACATGTAAAGTGAAATGGCGCCTTTATATTCATTAAAGGCAAAAGGGGAAACTCCAACGAGAAGGTTTATTTTAAAAAACCCGACGTTTCGAAGCCTGACCGGCTTCTTCTTCAGGGGTGAGATGGCCCGAGGTGCACGGCGCTTATATGCGCTTTCTTGCCGACAGTTGCCGCAAGCCTTGACAATAGAGGGGGGGGCAAGGTTCCCGTGGTGCGGTTGATGTTTTCCGCTGTATTCTGTATATGCCACGACTCGAGGAGAAGCCGCCGGCGCCAACAGCTTTCCTGTTCCAGGATCACCGCATCGTCAGGACTAATGCGGTGGTCACATTTTTGCGAAAAATGTGACCACTGCATTAGTCCTGACGATGCGGTGATCCTGGAACAGGAAAGCTGTTGGCGCCGGCGGCTTCTCCTCGAGTCGTGGCATATACAGAATACAGCGGAAAACATCAACCGCACCACGGGAACCTTGCCCCCCCTCTATTGTCATGGCTTGCGGCAACTGTCGGCAAGAAAGCGCATATAAGCGCCGTGCACCTCGGGCCATCTCACCCCTGAAGAAGAAGCCGGTCAGGCTTCGAAACGTCGGGTTTTTTAAAATAAACCTTCTGGTTGGAGTTTCCCCTTTTGCCTTTAGTCTTTCACCCAACCAGGCAGACTTCTGCCGAATGTTTACCTTTAATACTTTATATTCATGTTTTCTCATTACACATCCATTGACTTGGAAGGCAAACAATGTTTCTTCTTGTGGCAGCCTGTAGAACAGTTGGCATTGCAGAAGTGATAATTTTGATCTGTGCACATGAATGAATGCAGGCTTGTGAGCTTCTTGGGAGTGCTCAGTCCTATAAGAACCTGCAAAAGTGAAGTATTTTCTAATGGAGAGATGGCAGCATGCTCACTCATTTGTTGGACAACACACGACATCAGAAACCAGTCATCTCTCACTTTAGCTCCCAACTTGTGAACTAGGAGCTCGGCAACAATACGTTGTCAAACTGTGACAACGAGCTTGCAGAAGTGGATAGGTCGAGTCCACGGCGTTCACTGTAAGCCTCGAGAATGAATTTCCTCAGAAGGGGCCACCCCACGGTGACTGCTGCTCACTTGCCCTGCGTGCTTCGGCTAGCCTCTGCGCGATCATGTCTTCAAAGGCAGAACTCTGCAGGTGCCTTTGTTGTGGGGCTTGGTCGGTTTCTTGAAAACCACTGGTGTCCACATTGGCTCCAAACTGTGTCTGCCCTCTAGTGAAGTTGGAGTACTTTGCCTTTTTGGGACCAGGAGTCGAGCGGTATGCAGACGGAGGTGCAAACTCCGTCGGCCTTTCTTGCCTCTGAAGATCCACCCAGTCCTCTTGCGACACTGAAAATGAACGATGCGTGCCTTAAACCAGAAGTATCCAAGCTTATCAACAGAAATACTAGCCGATATTTGGTGCCTTTACAAGCTTACTGCCACCTGCTCTATGCGGACAACAAAGATGATGTGCGCTCTAACAAACTGTCTCGCGAACAAAACATTTTTCGTAGAAGAAGACATCAATGTTTTTCCCAACAGTGATGTACAAAACAAGCTGTTTGCTATTATAGTGCATCTAATTAGTTTCCCATTTACGGTGTACTGCAACAATATCGTGGTCCTGTGAAAACCTGAGTTGAAATCGGGTACTGCCACCTTTGTATACTTCCACTTCCACAATCTGCAGTTTGCGTAGCATTAGCATAATTTTGGCTTATACATTCAGTTAAGAGTCTGCAACATCTTTAGTGGCCAGACTCGTAGTAACATGACATGCCTGTCTCGAGTAAATGCATATACAGTGCTTTATATTTTCCAAGTTTCATTGTTGCGTATTATTCCACAAGTATAGTGTGATATAGCAGTAAACCACAGGTTATTAATGTGCACACAAAGTGAGGTTGCAGTAAACTGTGAACCTCAGCTGAAAATTGGCGTTTTCGTGTGGTTTGTATGCATGTCAATTTCTCTGTCTCGTTTGTTTTTAGTGGTTCGAAAGCTTCAGAATGAGCTATTTTGACAAAATCCACACCCTGTGGTTATGTCAATAAGTTTACAGCAATTTACAGAAAACTTATGTGTTACGTGAGGTGAAGGTACAGCTGCATTTACATGTAATTTAAATATGAAAAATCGCACGGAAGTTTACAATAGAACAGCACATGTCTGTCTTACACATTCATGTGTACAAATGTACATTACGAAGAGGACAAGGAAGTGAGAATTCATGGTATCAAAATCCTTCTTCCACCAATCATACATACCAATATCAAGTCCTTAATTAAATGAGATGTCAGCTGGAACAAATGTTTTTTTATCCTTGAAGATCTAGTCCTATACAGCGTATATACAAAGCAGCCTTTATGCCTATAACTGCGTATGGCATTTATGAATACTTATTGTTACTGCACTTAGAGTGACCAATGCCAAACATTACATTTCAAGAAACTATCAAGCACGTGTTGTGTATTTGCCCTCAGTGTGATGTGAAGGGCACCTATTTAAAATGACACTAAGCTACCGTATTTACTCGATTCTACCGCGCCCTCGATTGTAACGCGCACCCGTTTTCCGCGACCAAAAAAAAAAAAAAAGTAATACATCGATTGTAACGCGCACCCATTTTTCCTGAGAGAAGAGAACAAAAAAAGCCCGTAGGAGTCAAACTTCGCACATTCAGAAGAACAAGTATTTGGGTTTTAAAGAACTGAAGTTTCAAAAAAGTAAAACACAGTCAAAAAGCGGGCCTTGCCGCTAAAACTGTCACCACTACGGCGGCGATACGAGTCGCGTAATGGATCAGTCCTCGTCGCTGTCGGACAACTCCTTGTCGCTGTCAACACTCTTCGATTTCGGGAAACCGGCCCTGCTTTGGTCCACTGAAACCTTTTCGTGAAGCTTTGTTGTAAAAAATCATCTGCTGTTCGCGCCAGTCTCGCACGCACGTTTCGGGAACTCCGAACTATATCCGAACGACCGCGATGCGGCCAGATTTCCGTCCGTCTCTCTGCACATGTAATAACTATTCTTTTAAATGCGGCATTGTGGTACACTCGTCGAGTATTTGGAGTCGGCACTTCCATGCCGTCGATGCGAACGCAGAACGGGATGACAATCTCCTCAGCACACGTACGAACTGAACAAATGGCAGAAACGGCCAAGGCCAAGGTAGCCAAGGCGCGTAGGAGGCGGCCATTTTGAAATGTCGATGGCAATACGATAACCGAGTTTCTTTTTTTTTTTTCGGTACTCGATTCTAACGCGCATGCGATTTTTGGACTCGTTTTTCCGGAAAAAAGGTGCGCGTTAGATTCGAGTAAATACGGTAACTGAAATCTAAACCTTATATGCAACAAAAGTACCTGGGACCTGGCCACATCCATCACTGGTGCTAAAAGCTATTCATCGCCCACTACAACTTTTTTAAAAGTACCAGCTTCAGTGGCCGACTGTACTCCTGTTACACAACCTACTGTGTGCCTGCAGTGTTCGCCTTCTATCTTTTCCCTTATCCTTTCACCCATTGTAAGGTGGCAGACCACACACTTGTCTCGTTGGCCTCTTGTCCTTGCTATTTTCTCTCCCTCTCCATGCAAGCTCTTCCTTTTCAGATATCAATGGCTGCATATTGAAAAGCTAGCAAGAAGAGACATTTCTTTTTTTATACAGCAACTAAAAAAACATCACTTTTACCACTCACTTTGAAATTATCAGAACAAGAAACACTGAGAGTCACTGGGGTATCCACAAAAGGCAATCTTCTGAAATCTGTGTCACATTCCTTAATCAACGGGCGTCCGCTTTGTTTGATTAGGACAAAAATTACACAATTATTAACCGCTTATTATTGCCAAATTTCTTCAGTGGTATATACTACTAATTCATAACCACTTGAGATAAAGTGTCCTACTTTTGCAGTTGGCCCTTGTTTGAAGTTCGTATAGCCTAGTATAAACTCACATTTCTTCTTTCGGAAGTGTGGATCGTTGACCATCTCTGCCAGGTTCTTTCCTTCGTCCCATGGCCTCATTTCAGGGACTTCCAAAGTGTCAGAATCGCCAATAATTTTCGGCCGGTCTGGCACATTGCTGTTGGTGTCCACTTGTTCAGTTTCATCTTCTGATGAATCTGTGTTGGGTAGGTAATTCAGATAGACCAGAGTGAGAAAAACAGGGCTGCTTGTGGCACTCCTAAACTGGCAGTGAACTAGGAAAAAGAATAGTAGGTAATAATGGTTGCTCTGACCCACTTCAGTACTGTAAGCAAGTTGCAAGAAAGTGGTCGAGAAGAATCCTTCTATGAAGTTTGCAAGGAGGCACATTTCTATGTCGCTCAAACTTTTGACTTCATTTGACTCTTGCTGCATCACTGAGCTTATCTGTAGAGCATCAGTATAGAGATGGGGCATGCAAATGTGTGCAGCATGCTGAAGCACTTCCACTGCAGACACATGTAGGGCGTGTCATTATGATAGGTGCTGCAACAGCAGTGATTATGCGAAGCGATGCCTCGGAACCACTCACTCAGTAATGCTTGCCAAGTATCAGCGAATGTCAAGAGGTAAGAATTGTTGAGTATATAAAAAGGAGTGATACGATTCTTAGTAAGCATTTCCAACATCCTCTTCCCAGTGGCATCTGAACAGTCAAAGTACTTCCCTTTTGTCCTTAGTACTTTACTGTACGATACAGAAACAAGAATAATAGTTCTGTATTGAAGCTAGGCATTTTCATTTAGACTGATTCCCACTTTGAGCTGTTGCATTACATCTAGCTAGCTGAGCTTACAAAACACCACATATATGACAGAGCATCTGTACAAATGCTCAAATACATGATCTCGTTAAGCCTAGTTGTAAAATCTAGCGTTCCAGGAGTCTTGGGAACACATGATCTGGAAAAAGGTAAATTTTCCAACGCCAAATATGTAACCTTACACACACAACACATCGAGCCAGACAGGCACTGAAAATTCACTTTGTGACATACATATTAGGGGGCACCTATACAATTACTTTCGGGCAAAGCAACGCTTCTGTGCCTTTGTTATTTAAATTAGGCTGTGCACGTAAAGCAATACATACCTTTATCTTGTTCCTCTGGCTTGTCGTCTGGTATGTTCTTTTTCTGACGAATCCTAGCCAGGCGTGCTTCGAGCATGGCCTTCCTCTTCTCTTTCATCCTTCTCGAGATCTCTTTCTGTTTCTCTGTCTGAAAAATAACACCAATACCTCTAGCAGTGAGAAAAATAGAAACTTCTAGACAATGAGGGTGGCTTCAAAAGGAGATGATGGCACATAACTTCACTGCAATCTTGTTACACAGCAACAATATAAGGTGTATAATGTCCCAGACTGTTTTTTGTACAATGAAATTATGTATGCTATCAAGTTTATCAAACGACTAAACCTTACACATCACAAAAATAAATAATGTAGCTTTATCTTGTATCACATATACAAATGCTAGCAAGTTTGCTTAGAACTCACCAGCCTTTGAACTAAAAAGAAAGCTTCACTTAGAAGCTTTGTTTTCTGTTAACTCCATAGCTGCTGCATTGAGAAATGTTTTTTTTTTTATTAAAACTAAAGAACAAGCAAGGTTGAAAAATTAAAGAATAGCCTTTATAGGGGAGTAAAAAGAAAGTGTTGCAGAAAAGACTCACTTGATCTCTGAGCTTGTTCAGCATGTCCAATTGTTTCTGGCGCTCCGCAGAGTCCCCAGAGAGGTCATAAAAACCAACACCATGCTCTCTGGCCTCTGAATAAAAGAAAGACAAATACATGAAAACATCCAGTAATCGTGCAAAAAGAATAGATAAGGAAAAACATTTGTGTTCCCATCTCCACTTTTTTATTGGTTTCTCTTTCATTAAAAATCCCACAAATAAATTTTATTCAGACAATCAAGCTTTTTTTAGTCACCATGATCATCAAGCAAGTCGGTAACTTTCTACTAACCACTGAGTCACTGAATACGAACTAGTCTTTTTATCAACCAAGCACAGACGCAGACTTGACGTTCACAGGTCCTTTCAAAAACCACAGCATCTGCTCGGTGTCTGACATATATCAGGGCAGCATAACGGCTTTACACAGCATAAATTCTCTGATACAAGATAACTTTTAAATTTAAGATTGCAATGCTTTGGACTATGCAGGAAAATTTGCGCTAAACTAGAAAAGGACAACACAAAGAAGGAACACTTAAACAGATCGAGCGCACTCGATCTGTTTAAGTGTTCCTTCTTTGTGTTGTCCTTTTCTAGTTTAGCGCAAATTTTCCTGCATAGTATGAACCAACTAGCCCCTCAAGACGTCCTGATCAATGCTTTGGACACAAACCTTGGAAGCGCACGTCGCCGTAGTGCAATGACTCTTTGTAGGCATTCTCGGCTTCTTGATCCTGCCACTGCTGTCTTAGTTGCTCGCGCGTGCGTTCATATGCCAGGAACTGCGCAGTGCGTTCAGGAATGTCTGCTTCGACAACACTGAAAAGATACAAAAGTATAATCGGAGACTATTGGTTTCCTTTGTCTGACATGGCAAAAACGTACGTACGAGCAAGACACAAAACTGTCTATTGAGTGCAGAATTATATTAAATAGACATTTTTAAAGTATAAAACAAGACCATCTACCTGTGGCAGAGCACAATAAAATGCAAGCATTATATTTATAGGTGCATGAACATCTATGACCTTCAATACAAATCAAATGTTCCTAATTTGAACTGATGTAGTACTATATAGTCCTTTCAGTCATAATGTTTATGTACAACGACAGAAGTTCTGTATTTCAAAAGGCGTACTACCATATTTAACAAGAGATGAAAAGTGTTGCTCTGTATTACTGCTGTTGATTTCTATCGATTCTAGCACCAGAAGGCCTCAAACTTTATGAAAACTCAGCGCTATTTACTTGTAGCAAATACTTCACCTACTTTTGTAACGTAATGCATCCCTTACAAGAGCCCAATCTATGCTCTATTTTTGTATTTAGAAATTACGAACAACTGGCCTGACATTAAACTGAAGGCTAGAAATTTTTTATGCAAAACCTGAACTGTGGCTACAGTTAACTATATAACCTTGTATGCCTTGATAGCAATCAGTCATAACTGATGATTGAAGTCGCAATTCATAACACTGTAAAACATGGATGAATGAGTGCCTCATTTCCTAGCCACATTAATTGCCTTACCTCGTTAGATTCATCAACACTTTATCGTAAGGTCACTGCAGCACAAAGGCCTCTCACAGAAATCCTTACTTATGCACGTCCTGTGCAAACTGCATTCCGTACTCAGCTTACAGATTTCCTGTTGTTGTCACTCTATCTAGATAATCTCTTGCCAGTAGTAATTCCATCATTACTGCTACATTCTACACATACTATGACGTACCTAACTGCACCTTGTTCTTTTAGTCCTAAGTAGTACAGCACCATCTTTCTGTTGCATCTCATCATCTACATTATGCAGCACTTTAGAGTGGAGTCCCTCAACTATTTCAGCTTTATTATTCTCCAGGTTCCAGCATCTCGTAGCATAGAGCCGTACTAAATGCAGAGGAATGCAAGCTTGAGATATCGCTAAGCTTTCATTCATGGCTTGGAAGTCAGCTGAAAACTATCACAACCCAATTTCTTGGTTTTCCACAGATTTGCCATTTATTTGTTTTATCAACATTTGCGTTGCAGACTTCTAGCTATGATAGGTTTGCACAAAATATTGCGACAAACATGAACAAGAAAGACAAAAAAAAAGAGAACTCATTACTGCCTATTTCACACTAGTGTTTCAGTATTGTGCAGTAACATAACCTAGCTCAAACATGGGACCGATTAGCAAACAAATATATTTCTTCACTGTAAGGTATGAGCAGTGGCATTCACAATGCAAAGCACACTGCATTTGTAAATCCTAGCCAGCCATCAGTGTGCACTACATGTAGCAGTAATCTTACCCGGATTTTCCAGTAAGTTCCTTGTCATTATCGATGAGAGCAGGCAGGTCTTTCCGCATGCACCTCCGGGATCTTCCGAGAGCATCGGTGTAGTCCACCCTAAATGGCAATATGATGCGTATAAGTTTAGTGCAATGCAGAACTAACAGTTTAACTTTCATTTCCATTTAACCTCATCGTTATAAATGCTGACATAATAGCGAAGTATCGTTCAACTACAAAATGGCAGACGCAAAGCTCCGTTGCCATGCTAAATTTTGATGGCAGTCTTTTTGTACTGCAATTGAAACCTAATATCTGGTACAATATCATCTGCGCAAAAATTTTCAAGCAAGCCAGCACATACTAATCACTTGTAGACCTACCACACAACCTTTCTTCTTTAAATGAGCTTGTTCAGCCTTGCTAACTTGCATTCATTCCACCACTAATGCTTCCCATAAAGCAAACTCGCTTAGTCACAGTCTCCTAATAGTTTATACACAACTTGGAGGAAAAGAACCTAATAGGAATGTTATGTGGTATAAATTTTACAAAAGCCTATATGCAAAAACTAGAACAAGAGAATAAAAACAGCCAGGAGGCAGCTGTAATGCACATGTTGCCTTCTACAAAGTGTCGATGTGACAAAATGAAGAGAAACCACATAATGGACTTGAACTAATCTCGGCTCAGAGAAGGCATATTCAAGTTCAGTAACTAATTATATTATTAGAAGTTGGTTAAAGGCAGAGAGCTTATTTAGTTTGTTTTAGAAGAATCTGTTGGTGGGCTAGTTGGTCTTGATATATACTATGTGCAGTGTAAAGAAATGAAGACACAGCGCCAGTCCATGTCATTTATGTGTCTTCTCTTGTCTTCGTTTCTTTTGTGCTGCACATACTTAGTATATATCAAGCTTATTTAGGTGTCTTCGTAAAGAGCGAGCACTGGCACTTACCATTCTTCTTCTGTACCCGCAAGGCTCTTGTCCAGGGCCTCGTGGTCTGCACTTGGCACATTATCATCTGCATCTGAATCGTCTTTACTATACACCCCAGCTTCTTCCTTGGTAGGCACAGTGGGCGTCTCTCGCCGCTCCCTCTCTTCAACCGCTGCGTCCATTGCCTTCCTCTGGAAGTTCACAACATACAGGCTTGCCTCTTCATCTCCTGGTGGTACAACGGAACCAAACATAAAAGATGAATTAACACCCTTCCTCCAATCCCTGACAATAGTGGTGAATTTGGGAGAAAGACTGAGCCTGCAAACATGTTAGATAAGTAGAGCTTTGACAGAATAATTTATCCATCTTCCTGAAACACGTGATATCAAAAACACAGTTCTGATTTGAAGAGAAGACATACCTGGAATCACTTTGCCAGAGCTGAGCTTCTCATAAAGTTTGGCTTTTCGTTGTAGGGCAGCCCTGAAAATTGAAGTGGCAAACAAGATAATGTACAAGATGTGGGATGGGCAGTGTTCTATTTTTTATTCTATAAATATGCCAGAAAAGAAAACCTGACCAATAAAAGCAATGATACAGAACATGCGTCACAATACATGCTCAATGCATCAAGCCTTCACCAGTGCAACTGTAGACTGTTGCATAAAGTGCAAACTTCATGTTTTTCATATCGTTGCTTTCGGTGTTTTTGCAAGGCGTTTTTTTTTCTTCACACATATAAAGTGCAGTAATGCAGCCTACTGTAAAGACAGAAAACATAATAAAGGAAAACAAATATTTTTTTTTTACGTCTACGTTGCAACACAGTATTAATTGATATTATCAACGATCTGCCTTAAAGGAGTAATGACATAACCTGTTTTTAACTTTAATTTACCACACTAAATGATGAGGCTGCACATCAAAACACTAGATTAAATACTCACTATTTACTATGTAATATCTTTCAATCAAATCAGCTTACGTTTCATTGCACAACAGGATGTTCAATGGCTGTCGCCGTAAAGCAGCCTATGAATTATCAAATGTGCGGTTACATAATCGATGTTCGCCTTCAAAGTGAACAGGCATTACCTTGATCTCTTCAGATCGGCGTCCTCATCGGGAATGTCCTGAGCCTCGGGCGTCTTTTTCGGCGGCTCCTTTTTAGTAGCAGCACCGGAGTCGCTCCCAAGAATAAGCTAAATAAATAAGCCTTTTTGAGCACTCCAGCAGTGAACGTAATTGTTTGCGTTCCCTACACGTTGCTCGATACGCACACAAATTCTATTTGGTACTCACCTTCTGTTTGACATAACCGTCTTCAGGTTGAAACTGTTTTAGCTTTTGCACCTTTAGAGCTTCCCTTTTCCTGAGTAGTTCCGCCTTTAGGTCAATAAGCTGCAATTTTTAAATAAACTGTTAGCGGCACATCGTCTTGGAGCAGTCAGAGAAATTGCTTACCGAGGACACACTTGCTCCTAGGGAAACCTTCCCAAACGTTCCTTTCTTGTTAGATCCTTCCATCTCAAGAAAATGTGTCAGTACGCTGAAATGCTCTGCTATGACTTCATACGATTCTCGACGCTGTCACATTTCACACAATCTTCCCGTATCCAGATGATCAGAAACTACCGACTGTATGAACTTCGCCTCAAGATGTAAACATGACATAATGGCTTGGCTAGGCTTGGCACAGGTGTATATGCCGGTATTGTCAACGCGGCAACGCGGCGCAGGTGCCGGTTTTGATATCTCGGAGGCCTAAAGAGTTTCATAAGCTGTGGTCAAGGTAAATCAGTGGTGCGATCTTGTACGCGTTACAAAATAACCACGGAGGCGTGGCATTACATCCAGCCGCACGTGACCGCACATGCCGCACGCGAATGGCCCATTTGAACCGCGACAGACGTCACGGCTCTGCATTGACCAATCGCGTGCGGTCACGTGCGGCTGGTTGTCATGCCACGCCTCCGTGTTTATTTTGTAACGCGTACAAGATCGCACCACAGGTAAATCAAAGCAAAAATTATGCAACTGCTGCAGAATGGCGGTCATGATCAATGCCGCGCAGAATATTAAAGCGATTCTCGCGACACTATTGCTAAAGAAAGATGCGACACTTTCTGGGAGCAACTTGAAGTTGGGCGCTGGGTTCGAGAGTACTTTCGGCGGTTGTGTTTGTGTTTTTGTGTGTTTTTGCCTTGATTGCCTGTTGCTAACCCGCGCTGCAGTTGTGCTGTAATTTGTTAACAAGTGAAGCGATATGCCGTGAGCGACTTTTCTGAGAATAGAGGTAAGGAGAACGCTTTACGAATTCACTCGCAAGCCTCCGTGCATTCGCGGGTCACCAACTGAGAGCGCGAGCACCAACTGTGATCTCTGAGTGCGGATTTTTACTGTGCTCTAGCGAATGAATAACCGACATATTTTGCGGGGAGATCTTCCATTTTAGCGGACGTTTCGGACGCATAATATGCGAAATCTTAAACTGCAATTAGTTCAAAGTAGACCTAGTTGTATTCTGAAGAAATGGCGCGTATGTAGGACGGGCACCTTGTCATGTGTGAATGTTACGTGTTCAAAATCGTTGCATTTTGTTCTTCCAGAATGACGCCATAGGTATAAGACAGTAGTGCGCAGTTTGGCAGCAGCAGAGATGGCCACTATTCCTACGAGCGTGGTCGCCACGACGAGCATTTACACGACCACAGTACCGCTCTGCCAAGGCACCACCGTGCCGCTCTGTCAAGGCACGGTTGAGAACCACCAGCTGTGTGCGACTTCGACGGTCACTTTGCCGATACAAGTGACGATACCTCCTGTGGTAGCTGTAAGTATTGAATCGCCCTCCTCAAGCCTGCGCTTTCCATTTGCTGAGGGAGCGGGGTGTTTAGAAAAACGTTTGATAACTAGTAGCACTGCTATGTTTATCAAGTAAATTATCATTTGGATAAAAATAGGTGAGAAGCTTTAGGTGCCTCTAAGTACTGACCTAGTTGCCTGAATACTTGGCTGTTAGCCCAAGCTCAATAGTTCGGAATGACTGTTGAGCTTTGGAAACGCCGAATTTGATACTGTGGCGAGTTTGAAAAGGGCGAAGTAGCGAAATAATAAATCTAGCGCTTTTTATTTCTTGTTTCCTTCAGCACACTGTTGTCCAGCCAACACCAGCTCTGTCGGGCACAATCACAGTGCCCGCAGTGACACCCACAGTGACTCCCATAACGTCCTCATCAAACATGGTAGCTGCTTCTAATGTCAGCGCAGCTGCGGCATGTGCCCCGTCCATGACTACGACCTTAGTCAAGACTGTTGTGCCCACAAGCCTCCCTGAGAGGCACGTGAACATGGGTGATGGTGTTCAGGTTAGTTTGCCTGTGGCCCTCATGCTGCAGTTTTGTTTACTGGAATGCTAAGTTGCTTCGTGAATCTGCTTAAACTGCGTACGTGTGATGTTAGGCATTGTAGATAAACGTCAGGACTGATTGTAGACATTGTCAGGACTGTATTGACAGGCTTAGACTCATTAAAACGTTCTATGTCGACCACATCAGTGCCAGGTTAGCCTCTCGTTGCTACGGTTTCACTGTACTGTGGCCTATCCTGAAAGGTCGCTCACTGCTTGGATATTTTTCCCGATTCAGCAAGTGTAGAAAGTAGTAGAAAACATTGGTTCTCGTTTTGCTTGTGAAGTTTTCTACTACACTTTGTTCAGTTTGATCATTGCCGGAAGACAGTATTTCACTTATGTTTGCGGCTGTTTTCTATGCTTCTGCTTATGTGTGATGGTTTCTGCCTGAGTTAAATGTAATGAAGGCGTACTGATATGTGGGGTCTTTTGCTGCTATGATTAAAAGCGCTTCTTTGATCTCCCTGACATCCTTGTTACCACGGCATGCAAGTAACTCGATGCTATGAAAGACCGATGCGCACGAGCCTCATTTGCAATATGCTGGAACATGACCTGCTCCCTGCAATTAGATGCATGCCACATATAAAACATATTTCAAGTGCTGTGCACAGGCCCTGTCTGGTCTGTGCACAGCAAAATGCCACATTATTTCCTGTAATTGTGGTTTATTAATAATTTAGGTTCTGAACAAGCAGCGGCTTCAAGACTTGGTCAAAGAAGTGGATCCGAACGAGCAGCTGGACGATGATGTTGAAGAAGTAAGTAAGAAGTAGGACAAACTGAGCTGAAACTGATGCTGCACATTTTACCTTCACTGCGCTGCTTAACAGGGTAAGTAGGTGCAACGTGTGGGCAATATGTGGTTACTTATAGAGTAAGTATGCACATATTGCCACTGAAACTGACTTTGCAAAATATTGGAAATTGTTGCACAGCTGTCTCGAATAGGCTATGTCATGCACATGCACATTGGTAGTATTTACATGTAAATGTATTTGTTATACTACTCTTCCTAATATTTTCTATTGTATAAATAGAATCTTGATACCTTGACACTGTATTTTTATTTTTCTACATAATATAGCGGGACAAAACAAGGACAGAGATTATTTTACTGTAGTACTTATACCCTGTGATCAGTTTTCCTTGTTTTTTTTAAACCTAACTGTACAGTACGGTCCACTGTTAGTGGGAACACTCAAATGAGCACGTTTCATATTGATAGCTCCCTGAATGCTAGTGGGCATGGTAAAACTAGTTGTTGGGCTAGTTGGTACATGCTTACTGAAATACAAAAAAGAACACGTACCATCAAGGAAGAATTTAGAACAGAGGACGCCCTTTTTTTAATAGTGGTGCCCTTTTCTGTTCTATCTTAAAATTCTGCCTTGATGGTACACGTCTTTTTTGTATTTCAGTGGACGTGGTAACTTTGCTTCGTGCGCGGCACTAGTCTGTCAAAAGGAGTCGGAACTGTCAACCACCAGTAGTCGTAGGGAAATCTGAGCCACGATGCTTTTCCAAGGGAGTGAAATCTAGACATGCACTTTGTGCAAGTCTTCCCTTTAACAGTGGACCTGTCTGTACATCCTCTGGCCCTGTATGTAATACCGTAAAATTCCGAGTAAGCGCCCCCTCCAATTTTACTGCCAATTTCAAATTTCCACATCTTTCCGGGAAAGTACCTCACGCCGATCACGCACCATGTCTATGCAACACTGGCCTACTTGAATCCCATCCAGTCCTGCTTAGCAGCCTGATCACTAAGCGCCTCTACCTGAAATTTGTCATCAAAATTTGATTTTTTTTTTCCCTACGTAGTGATCACACACCAAGCTTAGTGCAAGACACCTATGACGATTTTCATAGTCCCACGAGCAAAAGCGTGGCCTTCGAGATTTGTATTCCTAGATAGTGCCTATGACGACATAGTCAGCAAAAGTAAGGCCTTTGAGATCTGGGGCTTCCATGACATGCTTCCCATGGTCTAGTCGTGCTGGCTTTGTGTTTCTTGTGTCTATGAACAGTTGTAATGTGCCGTGCCACTATCGAGAGCGTGAAGACTTCTGAGAAAGTACATGTGCACTTCTGTTTTTTTTTTCTGGTGGGAAAATTTTGCCAGCACCATCTTGAATTTAGGTGCCATTCCTGAAAAGGGCCCCCTCTCCACTTTGCCGGTGCTTTTGTCTTGCTGAAGGGGGGGCACTTGCTCGGAATTTTACTGTACTAGTACCATGAGGGCACTTAGGGTTGGTCAGGTAAACAAAAAGCCAGTGGCAAACAATATAAGTCACATCTATGAGCCTGCTGGGTAGTCATAAACGTGTGGGTATCGTAGGGATTAGTCATGCCCATATTCTGAAGAAATTTAAGTTCTGTGCAATGCTAAACTGGTACAAATGTGCGAAAAGTACATTCGGCAACATCACCCTAGACTCCTATGGCTATGGTAAAAGGGACCGACAACTGCCCAGAACATGAAATGAGATTACTCCACTGATGGAAAGATTGTCCGTCGCATTGACTCAAAACCAACCCTGTTTTTTTCGTGAGAGGTGGATTTATATTTTTATTTCTTAATTGAAAGTCGCGAAAAATGACCTGTGGCGCCTCTGGCAGCAAAAACATGAACGATCCGATGAACCCGGCTACGTGACCGTTGATTGCTGTACGCGGCCGACGATATTTTTTGTTAATATTGAAATATTGTTCGTCTCTTTATATTACTGCATAAAAATGTACATATAGGCCTGCGTTAGTGGTATGCATTAAAGTGGCGCTGCCTTCACGTGACATAATGATCCCATGCTCCTCAGCGCGTCTTGAGCAACTTTTCAGCGTGCTCATGCAACCATGCACGCAGTTTCCAGGTCGCTAAGATTTTGGAGCAACATAGTTTTGCTACCTACACTTCGTCTCGGAAGTTACGCGCGCTGCTACTCGACGCGGCGGCGCATATGTGTAGTGACGTTTTCGATGACTTGGCTTGGCTCGTGCATCGAGAGAGTAATGACGCCGGGACAAGCCACCCGGACACAGGCGCAGGCAACCTTGGACGCATGCGCACACAACGTGGTACAAATACAGGAAAGGTGTATAATGCCACATCATCTCATTGTAACAGCTTGTTATTTTCAAGAATAGTTGGAAAGCTATAAATAAAGGTGGTTAGGCATAGTTACAAAAACTCCTGCGAAAGCAGAACAACGATAGCTTTCACAAATCGCGGAAAGGGCTGGCGGCATCGCTATCAATTCTCAGCGTTGCTGGAGGAAAGGTGCATCCGTGTTTAGAGCCTTTCAGATTGAAAAATACTGCTTGTAAAATAACTATGTGCTTTTGGGATTAACTACTGCAGCTACAAACATTGCGAAGGGTGAGCTTTTTGTCGCGCCGTAAAAAATGGGTCGAGAAAAATCAGTTGTTGGTCTCTTTAGCAAGTCTTCACAATACTTTAGTCTGTAGCTGTAAATGTTTGATGGAGGCATTGTAACGCAAGTAATTTATATTTTTCTTATTCTGTATTGCATGCATACTTTGCGTAACAGAGGTTGTGGATTCGTTCCCAATTGGGGGCAAGTTGTGTTTCGTCCACTTCAACTCGTTTTCTATATTGCCACGCCCGCTTCTTCTTTTATTTTGATGTGTTCGAGTTTGACCAGCAAGGACGGTTATCAACGCTCGACGCTGGCCCCGAAGCAGTGTTCGAGAAGCTTCACGATTTTGGTAGATCGTTTTGTTAAGATTGCGCGCCACACGCGAATATTCCAGCTTTGTCGAGAGATAACACCGCCACCAGCGATATCGCTGGAAAGTTCCATAGCGCCTGTATAAAAGCCGACGCGCTTGACCGCTTGTCAGTTGATCGACGGACGACGCCCTGTTCGCTGCTATCATTGTACAGCGTGTATTGCTGTACTGCTAGTTCTCATTTTCCGGCCACAAGTTCGGCCAAATAAACAGTTTCATCCTGCAAACGCCGACTGCTGTCTTCGTCGACGTCACGATCACGTGACATCTGGTGGAGGTGCTGCTTCATGATCCGGACGCCACCGCGGAGCGCTGACCCAAGCCCAAGCCGCGACGAGGACGACGGCAAGGAAGTCCCGGATCGTCGAACAAGCCGCAGACAGAAGGGACTGCAGCCAGAGCACGGGCTCCTTCCCGAAAAACCCAGGCAGCCGCAGATCTCAACATCGACCACAGCGACGATGACCGACCACGTGCAGCCTGCGCCAATCCTTTTTCGCCAGCCCAAGGAGCCGCCAACCTTCCGCGGATCGTCGTTCGAAGACCCGGAAAGCTGGCTCGAAGCCTACGACCGAGTCGCCCTTTTCAATTCCTGGACCAGTGAAGACAAGCTACAGCATGTCTTCTTCGCCTTGGAGGACGCAGCTAGAACATGGTTCGAGAACCAAGAGCGAACCCTGACAACATGGGACGTTTTTCGCAGCAGGTTCCTGGCAACATTCACCAGCGTTGTCCGCAAGGAGAGGGCCGAGGCTCTGCTCGAAACCCGCGTGCAGCTGCCAAACGAAAACGTGGCACTCTTCACAGAAGAAATGACGAGACTGTTCCGCCACGCAGACCCTGAGATGCCCGAGGAGAAGAAAGTTCGCTTCCTCATGCGAGGAATCAAGCAGGAGCTGTTCGCGGGACTAATCAGAAACCCACCCAAGACCATCCAAGAATTCCTCGGGGAGGCAACAACAATCGAGAAGACGCTCGAGATGCGCACTCGGCAGTACAATCGCCGCGCATTCCAAGACAGCGCAGGAGCTCATGCCCTCGGCTCCGACGACTTGCGCGAAACGATCCGAGCCATCGTGCGAGAGGAGCTGCGCAAGCTCGCACCTTTTGCACAGCCCGAAGTGACGTCGATTGCGGACGTTGTACGCGAGGAAATCCAACAATCACTGGGTGTTCCTCAACCGGCACCGCCGCAGCTGCAAGCAATGAGCTATGCTGCTGCAGCCCGACGCAACGCCCCCCCCTCCTCGCCCACGTCAAGACGCCACGCCGCCCCAGCAGTTCCGCCGCCAGGCACCACCGCCGCCACCACCGACGTCATGCCGCCCGCCAGCCGGTCAGCGATACACGCCGAGGAAGACCGACGTTTGGCGCGCCCCCGACCATCGTCCACTCTGCTACCACTGCGGAGAAGCTGGCCACACCTACCGCCGCTGCCAGTATCGACGGATGGGACTGCGCGGGTTCGCCATCGACGCGCCGCGTCCACAGCAGGGTGAACGACCACGTGACATCGCCGACTATCTGGCAGGAGCGCAGTGGAGCCCCCGAGGACCTTCCCGATCGCCGTCGCCAGGCCGCTACGCCTCTCCCCAACGCCGCCAGTACACTGGCCCCTTCCGGGGCCGGTCGCCTAGCCCGTATCCGGAAAACTAAGGGCAGCAACCGATGGAGGTACGGTTGCTGTACGACGAAACATCGAAGATCCTCCGCCGCCGACGACGACGCCACGACGAAACCTCGAAGACCCGACGCGAACCAGACAGAGCCCTGACGACGAAGCCTCGCGGACCGAAGTGGACCTGACAACGCAACGGGGAAGCAGCGGAACAAACCGACGTAGCCGTGACCCGACGCCACGACCTAACTGCAATGCAAGACGACGAACTAGCGACCTCGACGTCCTTATCGACGGCCACAACGTCACAGCTCTCGTCGACACCGGAGCCGACTATTCTGTCATCAGTGGACCGTTCGCCGCGAAGCTGAAGAAAGTTAGGACAGCCTGGGAAGGCCCCGAAATCCGGACAGCTGGAGGTCATCTAGTAACACCGGAGGGAATCTGCACAGCGAGACTAACCATTAACAACCGGATTTATCCCGCGAACTTCGTAGTCCTGCAGCGTTGCTCGAGAGAGGTCATTCTTGGTATGGACTTCTTAAGCCTTCATGGTGCAGTCATCGATCTGAGATCCAAATCGATAACACTATCCACAGAAAAAGCACTACCGCCGTACACGCCGCCAGAAAAACACGCCTTGAATGTTCTGGAAGACCAGGTCACCATTCCCCCTCGCTCCAGCGTCATCATTTCCGTCGGCACTCAGAAATCAGCAGACCTGGAAGGCGTCGTCGAGGGCGATCAGCACCTGCTTCTGAACCGTCAGATTTGCGTCGCAAGAGGCATAGCCGAGCTGCGCGATGGCAAAGGAAAGGTAGTGCTGACAAACTTCAGCCACGAATATAGGCACCTAAACATTGGTACGACGGTCGCCTACATCGACGAATTCGTGGAGGCCAGCAATGCTTTCGCCTTCTTTGATGCTACTGAACCTGCTTCGAAGGATCGAGATCCCCAAACAGATTTCGACGTCAACCCGACCCTCCCGAAGCACAAGCAAGACCAGCTTCAAGCCCTGCTCCTGCAATTCAAGGACTGCTTTTCGTCGTCGTCAAGAATTCGACAGACCCCAGTCGCGAAACATCGCATCATAACAGAAGAAGGTGCCCGACCAATCCGACAGAGCCCGTACCGAGTTTCGACGCGAGAACGCGAGGCTGTTAAGAAACAGGTCGACGAAATGCTACGCGACGACATCATCCAGCCGTCGAAGAGTCCGTGGGCATCCCCGGTGGTGCTAGTGAAGAAGAAGGATGGGACTCTACGTTTTTGCGTCGATTATCGTCGCCTGAACAAAGTCACGAAGAAGGACGTGTATCCCCTTCCCCGGATAGACGACACCCTGGATCGATTACACAACGCAAAGTACTTTTCGTCGATGGACCTCAAGACCGGTTACTGGCAAATAGAAGTCGACGAGAGAGACCGAGAAAAGACTGCTTTTATAACACCAGACGGCCTGTTCGAGTTCAAGGTCATGCCCTTTGGTCTTTGCTCGGCACCTGCGACTTTTCAACGGGTTATGGATACAGTACTGGCCGGCTTGAAGTGGCAGACGTGTCTCGTGTACTTGGACGACGTCGTTGTGTTTTCCTCAAACTTCGACGAACACCTTCGGCGCCTTGAAGTTGTACTTCAAGCAATCAAGACCTCCGGACTCACCTTGAAGCCTGAAAAGTGCCGCTTCGCGTACGAGGAGCTCTTGTTCTTGGGTCACGTGATCAGCAAGGATGGTGTTCGCCCGGACCCGCGGAAAACAGCTGCCATCGCTGACTTCCCGAAGCCCACCGACAAGAAGGCCGTACGCCGTTTTCTCGGCTTGTGCGCCTATTACAGACGTTTCGTCAAGGAATTTTCACGGATCGCCGAGCCACTGACGCAACTCACGAAGGCCGACGTCGAATTCAGGTGGGAAACGTCGCAAGTTCAAGCATTTCAAGAACTGAAACGACGCCTGCAGACGCCTCCCATACTTGCGCATTTCGACGAATACGCCGATACGGAAATCCACACCGATGCAAGCAGTGTAGGACTCGGCGCCGTCCTTGTGCAAAAGACCGACGGATTCGAAAGGGTCATCAGTTACGCTAGCCGGTCGCTATCAAAGGCAGAAATCAACTACTCCACAACAGAAAAGGAGTGCCTGGCCATCATCTGGGCTACATCGAAGTTTCGCCCCTACCTCTACGGCCGTCCCTTCAAAGTTGTGAGCGACCACCACGCCTTGTGTTGGCTAGCTAACTTGAAGGACCCTTCAGGTCGCCTCGCACGGTGGAGCCTACGACTTCAAGAATTTGACATAACCGTCGTTTACAAGTCCGGAAGAAAACACTCCGACGCCGACTGCCTGTCCCGCGCCCCCGTCGACCCACCGCCGCAGGACGACATGGAGGATGACTGCTTCTTGGGAACCATAAGTGCCGAAGACTTCGCCGAACGACAGCGAGCGGACCCAGAACTCAGGGGCCTTGTGGAATACCTCGAGGGCAGGACCACCGTTGTTCCCAAGGTATTCACGCGAGGACTGACGTCGCTTTTCTTGCGCAACGGTGTTCTCCTTAAGAAGAACTTCTCGCCGCTTCGAGCCGATTCCCTTCTCGTAGTGCCCACGACATTGCGACCAGAGGTCCTCCAGGCTCTGCATGACGACCCGACGTCTGGACACCTGGGTATTGCTCGCACGCTCGCAAGAATACAGGAAAAGTACTACTGGCCGCGCCTTGTCGCCGACGTAACTCGCTACGTCAAGACCTGCCGGGACTGTCAGCGACGCAAGACACCGCCGACTAGGCCAGCAGGACTTCTGCAGTCTATCGAGCCACCTCGACGGCCGTTCCAGCAAATTGGGATGGACTTACTGGGGCCGTTCCCGACGTCCAGTACCGGAAACAAATGGATCGTCGTAGCTACCGACTACCTCACCCGCTACGCCGAGACAAGGGCCCTACCCAGAGGCAGTGCCGCCGAGGTAGCGAAGTTCTTCGTTGAGAACATCCTCCTGCGTCATGGCGCCCCAGAGGTCCTCATCACCGACAGAGGTACGGCGTTTACTGCTGACCTAACTCAGGCAATACTGAGATACAGCCAAACAAGCCACCGCCGGACCACAGCGTACCATCCACAGACCAATGGCCTCACCGAGCGGCTAAACAAGACCATCGCCGACATGCTGGCCATGTATGTCGACGTCGAACACAAGACGTGGGATGCCATCCTTCCGTATGTGACCTTCGCATACAACACGGCCATGCAAGAAACGACGCAAATGACGCCGTACAAGCTGGTCTACGGAAGGAGCCCGGCAACGACGCTCGACGCAATGCTACCAACCGCCACCGACGAAGACGACCTCGACGTTGCCGCCTATTTGCAACGCGCCGAAGAAGCTCGACAGCTCGCCCGCCTGCGCATCAAGAACCAGCAGATGGTCGACAGCCGTCACTATAATCTTCGACGACGCCACATGGAGTACCAACCCGGTGACCGTGTGTGGGTCTGGACGCCGATACGCCGACGTGGGCTCAGTGAAAAACTTCTTCGGCGATACTTCGGGCCATACAAGGTGCTTCGACGTCACGGCGCTCTTGACTACGAGGTCGTCCCGGATGGCATTACGAACTCCCAGCGACGCCGCGCACGACCTGAAGTCGTCCATGTCGTGCGCCTTAAGCCGTTTTTTGCGCGTTAGCGAACCTAGGGACTCTACTTTTTTTCCTTTGTTATTGTAATTTATTTGTGTATGCACTTGTTTTTCCTTTCCATGTTCTGTTGCAAGCATCGGGACGATGCTCTTTCAGAGGGGGGCAATGCCACGCCCGCTTCTTCTTTTATTTTGATGTGTTCGAGTTTGACCAGCAAGGACGGTTATCAACGCTCGACGCTGGCCCCGAAGCAGTGTTCGAGAAGCTTCACGATTTTGGTAGATCGTTTTGTTAAGATTGCGCGCCGCACGCGAATATTCCAGCTTTGTCGAGAGATAACACCGCCACCAGCGATATCGCTGGAAAGTTCCATAGCGCCTGTATAAAAGCCGACGCACTTGACCGCTTGTCAGTTGATCGACGGACGACGCCCTGTTCGCTGCTATCATTGTACAGCGTGTATTGCTGTACTGCTAGTTCTCATTTTCCGGCCACAAGTTCGGCCAAATAAACAGTTTCATCCTGCAAACGCCGACTGCTGTCTTCGTCGACGTCACGATCACGTGACAATATATCTCATTACCAGTTTACTGCACTTCAATTAAAACTAAGCCTATGCTTTCCTTGGCTTCATTATCTGTTGGCTTCATACGGTTGTGTCTAACAAACAAACTGGCCCCTCGATCCATTCTCCTTCTTGAGTTCATAGAACAGCAATTTTTTATGCCTTCCCTGGTGTCATCGCACGTTGGGTTCTTGCTCATGTAACCACCGTAAGCCTTGTTTCCCCTTATTCTGCTCAAGTCATATAACTGTTTCAAGAGCAACTGAGTGGTGATCGTATTTGGTGCAGTGTCATAATGGAAGAAATGACACTAGAGCCATATCTGCCAGTTTCACATAAAGCGCTGTTGTCATTTAAAGGGCAAAGTTAAATGCTATAAGATAGCGCATCATTTTAGACACATGTGAACATCGTGGGAATGTTCAACTAAATTACATTACCTGAATCGAAAAAACAACTTTCCAAGCTGCCTACAATGTACTGTATCACCTTCATTGAATGACTGGGAATTGTAGGAGTTGTGGCTCCGTGCATTTTCTCAGCATTTGGCAGTTCTGTACAGCAATCGCAAGTACCTTGCAGCAGAATCATTCCAACGTTCAGAACATTCACTGCATGCTTTGGTTTCCTTACAGAAACCCATGGGTGTTATTGCTAGTAAATAAAATGAATAATTGTTAACTTTTATTCAATCAAATGTGAATTGAGCTGCTGCAACATTTCTATTGCTGTGGTGTTCTCTTGCTGAGCACAAGGTTGTGGGTTTGATTCTTAGGCACATTTTGATGGGGCGAAAATTTCAAGCACTTGAATTTGGGTGCACTGTAAAGAAGCTTAAGTAGTGAAAATTAATGGAAAGGCCTTTGTTATGTCTCATAAGTCCGGTGTTGCTTTGGGCTCTTTAACCCTAGAATTGATACAAATGAAATAGTGAGGGCTGTTTCATTTGTAGTGGAAACTTGGTGTATGCAAACCCTTAATAATTATGATAGTACTAGTAGATAGAGTTCGTTTTGAAGCCACCGTTTTGGTGTGAAGAGCACTACAAAGGGAAGGCTTGGGATTCATTGAAACTCATTTGATGCCTACCAAAACCAAAGTGTGTGGACTCTTTTTGTGTTCAGCCTCAATCGGAATGTAGCTTTTCTAGGTAGAAAGCATAGCTGTGACATCAGGCTGAGTGGCAAAGCAACCATCATAGCACGTCACACTCTCTCTACATTGGTCTGCCTCTTGCTAGATCTTGTTTCATGCATGGGATTTCATTGTGCAGGAAATTATCATTGAAAGGCAAGTAACATGGAAAGAAACACTGTGCTTGTTGTGGGCGCAAGTTTCCTGATGTAGCGGTTTCTTGTGTGGTTCCTGTTGCAGCTCCTCCTGCAAATTGCGGATGAATTCATCGAGAACGTGGTGACATCGTCGTGCCGTATCGCTAAGCACCGTAAATCAAATGTCCTGGAAGCCAAAGATGTTCAGCTGAGCCTTGGTGAGTTCGAAATAAAGCACTCTTTGCATAAAGGAGCCGACACTCACTAAACCATCAAAATCAGAGTTGAACTTTGTTAGCGTAAAAACAATAATTAATCTCGCCCTTGGGGTGAAGCAGTGGAAGAAGAGAGTCCAGTGGCTAAAGACAATTTTGTGCAAGTAATGAGAGGGTCACATGTGTACTTTAATATACTTTTGTTAAAACTTTTTTTTTTTGCAGAGAAAAACTGGAACATGTGGATCCCTGGTTTTGGTGCAGAGGAGGTTCAACCTTACAAAAAGGCAAGCAGCACAGAAGCACACAAGCAGGTAGGTGATTGCATGCATTGGTTCGTCTTCAATATGTATTGGCACAAAGATCTAGCCTTTTTGTCCACTGGTTGTTTTCACCATTGTGGATATAGGCGCTTGGAGAAAGCTGAATGAGAGTCTTGAAAAAGCAGAGTATAACTTGTTAGTGTTTAGCATAGGCTGAGCATTTGATATCATGGTCCACTCAAAACGGCTTGTCTTTTTCTCAATGTATGCATTAGGGCTTTGCCATTCGAGCTCCAGTTGCCTGAGCATCCCAAAAGTGGTTTACTGTTTGTTTTATCTGCCTGTCACAAAGTTGTAATTTTATGTATAGCTTGCTTGTAGTCAAGTAAGCGTGAAAATTAAAAGTACGACAACTGATTTTTGGGGCAGCACACGAACGGCTAATCTTATATGATACAATATTCAGCACCCCACATCTAGGCTGCCCTTAAATGTAGGTGTGCGTTACTGTTCTGAGGTGTTTTACCTTGCATTATTTTTCAGCGCATGGCTCTCATCAGAAAGACTCTGAAGAAGTACTAGCTACGCCCATTCTCGTAACATTTATTATTGTTTTTAACATGTTTTGTGAATAAAAGTATGTTTGCTGCGTTTTTGTGTACTGGCTGCATTGGTGTAATGTGAGTGTTTTGCTTTTCACGTTCATCTTTGCACATCCTGATGAAATGTCCTGGTGAATTTTGCGATTGTTAATAAACAAGTTATCTGCCAATGTGATGCATGTTTAACTCAAACTAGATGTCGAACGTCCGTTTGCCTTTGCATCCAATACATGGTTCTCTCTGGAAAATTTTGAGAGCTGGACACTTGAGGACCGGGAGAGGGCATTCTCGCGTATACTGCCTAGAGGCACAATGTAAAGGGACGCCTGAAATTTCTGACGCTGAGTCTTCTGCATCCTATCTTTCAGGCCTTCTACTCCGATTGCAGGTCCGAAACGTCATTTGAAGCCACCACCGCTGTCATGTTAATTATTTTTCAGAATTGGGCTAACGCTCGTGTGCCGAACCGTTTGCGGCTGATTTTCTCACCGGCAAAACAGACTTTTTCAACGGGTTCCAAAAGGCAGCTTCGCCGCAATGAAGCATACATAGTCTCCAAAGGGGTCGAGTACTAATAAACGCGCAGTTTGGAAGAATGCCTGACGCAGTCTACGTGTATTTGCCGACTGCGCCGCAGTTGCTTGTCGTACTCTGTGCCGGTTAGTGCGTACCACGACCACCTTTGTTTGCGTAAAGGGGGAATAAGAAAGCGCACACTTTTTTTAAAGTGCGTATCCACTGTCTCGTGGTCACACAGTGGTCAATACAGGCCTCAAACAAAGTTAACAATGATCAAAATCAGTGCAAAATAAACTAACAAGGCCTAAAATAATACAAACTACAAAAATAACGAAGAATTACTCGCACTACTATACCTAAGATCGGGAAAACGCTTCTGAAATATCCGGCTGATACCGGCACCACACGAGAGAGGGCGCCATCGCGTCGGCAAGCGCGCGATTGCCAAGGGAATCGCTGGTTTGCCCGTGCTGCGCACTTCCTCGGGTTTGACGGTAGCGGAGCTGCATTAAGCGCAGGATTTAGAACTCAACCAAGACCTACACAAGAACGACAGACTTTAGCGTGGGATTTTGAACTACACCAAGGCCTACACAAGAACAACATTCGCGGATGATTTTTTTTTTTTATTTCGGGCAATTTTGTGGTTTCTATGGAGTCCGAAAAATCGGATGTTGAGTGTACTTGGGGGCCGGGGGTTCGCGAGGGGGGGGGGGGGGCAACAGTTAGAAAGTTGTTCTCGTGTAGAGCAAACTTGCAAACCGAACTGCCGCCCACCGTGCAGGGGCGCCGCGTTCGATATGTGTCGAACGCGACGCCCCTGCAAGCAGGGTTGCCACTGACTTTCGAGTAAATGTCGCCAAACGACGAGCAGAAAGTCGCCAAAAGTCGCCATTTTTTTACGAATTTCGCCAAAAAAGTCGCCATTCTAGATATGTGCGGCAGATGCTAGTAATAAGAATTTGCACTGATGTATAGCCCCGTAGAATACAGTGCCATTCAAAGCCCTTA